>NW_020450949.1:2883799-3165651 GCF_003343035.1 Apteryx rowi | reverse complement strand
CCGCCCCCGCGGGCCGACCGAGCTGCGCCGTCGCGGCCGGCCAGCCTCCGCCCGGAGTGCGCGCGCGGGGGGAAGACGCGGGCCCACGCGGCGATGGCTCGGCTCGGGCCCGATCCCTCCTCCGCCACCCTGCGGAGAGGGGCTGAGCTAGGCACGGCCGGCCCAGCAGCCTCGGCCTGCCCACGGCTAGGGCTACGTTCCCTCTGTTCCTACTTGCTCACCCCACAGGAACTGGATTCAGTAACCAGCTCTGCTCAGATAAAAGCCCCCGATCCCCCCTGAGCCCCCCCGGCAGGAAAAGCAGCTCACCTGGGACCAGCTGTTCTTCAAGGGTGAATATGCCTCCGTGGAAAAGTGCCTCAATCAAACCAACCGTGGGAATGAGCTGTGTGTGCACGCATTCTGCACGGAAACACGTCAAGGCGTTTGCATGCCCGGAAGGCTCGCAGTAGGGCACGTTCTTCCAGAGCAGGCAGCAACCAAGTTAACTAGCTTCTGGAGTTAAATGAGTTTTTTGGCTCCCATACAGACTGCCCCCATAAGAGACCTGCTTGCTTGCGATTCCTGGGGCAAGCAAGCCCCCGGGAGTGGAGATTTCAAAAACAGCTTCTGCGTTATAGGTGTAACGAATAGCACACACCCAGACTTCACCTTGGTTCAAATAAAAGCTAGGCAACAGTCCAAAACCATCATGACAACGGAATAAACCTGCTCACTGACGCTCTGATGGGGATACACAGATTACAGCACTGCAGTCAGTGATCTCGGTCCAGCCTCTTTACAGCACATACTAATTTGCGCGCGTGTGAAGCGCTGCCCTCTCCTGTGCCACCTTTGTCACAACAACTATTTGTTTAATTATCACGGCAGGTGGTCAAAGGGGGGACTGTAGGGGTACAGGATGATCATTTGGCAGAAAAAAAAGCAAACAGATTATAGGGAATGCAAGTCCACCGAAGGGGAACGATTGATTCAAAAAACAGTAATGTTCACAGGTGTTCAAGTCAATCCAGACCTGTTTATCAAAGTAAATGGGAACCATCGGGCATCGTTTTCTGTTGCAGTGCTTGACCCAGCTCCTCCACCAGGCCAAGCGAAGGAAAATAATTTTAACTTAGCAGCTGTGCACAGCGCAACGGAGAAAACACCCACGGAAGGACACACCTCCGAGGAGGAGTAAGAGGAAGAGAACGCACTATTATATCCGTGCGGACAGACTGTCTGCCGCGGGAGCAACTGCTGCTGCCCGACCGCTGTGTGGTGATGTTCCCCCTCACCACCCAAGTCCCAGCTGTCTCCGCTGCTTATGGGGCAGCTAGGCTGCCGCCCGCTCGCTCCAGCAGCGGCTCAGGCCCACTCGGGACACGGAAGTGACATCCCCGTTGCCAAGCCCCCCCCCCCGGAAGTGCGAGCATTCCCCAGAACCCGAGCCCGGCCGTTGTAGCCATGTAGGTACCGTTACCGGAGGGGGAACGCGTCAAGGTGACCATGGAGCCGGCCGACAATAGGTAGCTGCGCCTCGAGGCCTGACCCTAGCGGTGACCCGTAGCGTATCGTGCCACTGGGGATGGAGGCTGGGCGGTACCAAGCTCTGACTAGCGGCAGCGCTCCACGCTCTCCCTCCTTGTTACCCGGGGGCACCGGTAGGGGAGGGGGGAGGAGCTTGGTGCGCCCCCCCTCTCACCTGCCGCTGGTTGGTACGGTCCATGCAGGAGTGCAGGAAGTCTTCACTTGCCGGCCGTGCGGAGGGTCGGTCGGGTGACATCACCCCCGGGCGCCCCCAGGGCGGCGGCGACAGCCGTTGCCCGATGGCCGCCCCAGGCGCAGGGGCGCGCGGTCGCTACAAGACCTTCTCTCTTTTCCCCTAGCGACACCGCAGCCCTTCCTCTGCCGAACCTCATCCCCCGGCACCGGGAGCTCATCCCCACTCCCTGCGGCCCCGTGAGTATCCGAGCGGCACACGGCGACTGGCCGCCCACTGTGGGCACCAGGCCCGCCGGCGGAGCCGCGCACGCTCCCTGCTGCCCCGCGGAGACGGGCGAGCTGGAGCAGAGGGGCGGGGCCCCGCACGTTGGCTGTCCTGGGGTGGACTGCTCCCAGGAAAGGGTTTTCTCGCTTTCTCTGGTAAGTTGTCGCTGAAGTCACTGTCAGCGCGCACTGCTTGCACAGCCCGCAGGAAGCGAGGGCTCGTTAGGGTATCTTCTCCTACTGAAACTTCTAAAGAAGCAAACCGGGGAAATTAGGGAGCGAACCATGTTTCTTTCCGACGTGCCCCTTTGAAATTGTGTAATATTTAAATGTAAATATATAGTTGCCACCTTACTGTTGTTTCTTTACTACTGCAAAAGGCACGGCTCAGAAAAAGCACAGCCTGGTTATTCAAATACCCTTAAGTTTTCTGGCATTAACTGTGCTTGTATAACAGTGGGTTACAGGTGGTTATTTTAAATGTGGTTTTACTAGAATTTTTTAGCTAGTCACTGTTTTTATAACTGCTAGTGTATGTTTAGGCTTCATGGCTGTTTATTCAATACAACTGATTTGTTAAGCAAAGCTGTTATTAAACTCACTAAAAAGCTTGAATTATTCACTGCCAGCCTAGCCCCCATTCAAAAAGCACTTTCATTCAGGTACTCAATTATTTTTGTTTGGTTGGTTGGTTTTTAAATAGAACCTTATTTTCAAATAGAGAATAYGTAATTCATCAAAAGTTACTTTATATAAGAAACATTTCCAATATATATTAAAATCACATTCATCAGGAGGAAATCACTAAACAACTCTGTGATGCAACGACCATGTCATAGCTAAGCCCCGACTCCAGGTGACTCTCTAGCTCCATATACCTGTTGATGAAGCTTTTTTTTCCTTACTGCTGACATCAAAGGAAATAAAGTATTTTTGTTAGCATGGTGCTGTTTATCAGTAGTTCAGCTGTCTCCAGGGTTTATGCTGCCTGGGATAAATGGGAAAAAAACATATCTCACTCAAATCCTGTGTGCATTACTTGGAAGGGCAAACCTTTCTCTATGATTTTCTAGAGCTGAAAATCCTGATAAGGGTGACTATGTGAATGGTTAGTGGGAGAAGTTACTTGCTGAACACCACTTGCTATGTTTTGACATGCAAATTTGTGGGCATTGAAAAATCTTCATTTCAGGAGATGAAATTACAATAAATTACAATTAAATAAATTACAATATTCTGCCCTTTGTGAGGTGTAGTGAAAAGTGGACTACAGTCTATAGGTTTAAACCAGAAAATCTAGGTTGAGATTACTTACCAAATAAAGTTAGAGTTCTCCCTTCCTCAACAGTTTTGGAGCTTCTATTCCACTGTAAAGAGTTCCCCTTCCTTTTTGCAAGGCCAGCCCTACAGTGGAAAGTGTAAGTGTCATTTAACCAACTTGCTTTAAAGCATATCTTATGGAAGAGCAACTAGTTTATAGCAGATTATGAGTTTAAAACATTTTCTTTCTTTACAGATAAAGCCTTGTTCAGAGCTATCATTTCCTGTCAAGATCTACTTCTGTGTGACTGTTTTGTCTCTGCTGAGTGTAATAGGGCTCACCATTGAGACACTCACTCAACAAACTGAGGAAGATTTCACCATTTCTTTTATACAGTTAGTTGGAGTTGGTAAGACACATACTATTGGCATTTTTAAAACAAATATATTCTTCCGCAAATTAGTAATTAAGGAGCAACCAAAGTTTCTTATTTCATTCCATCTGACATGATATATTATACACAGACTCTTCTGCTAGTTTAGCATTACAAGCTAGATGCTTTTGCCATTATTGATTTTTTTTTTTTTTTTTTCCAAGCAGTATTTTAGGAAAAGGATCGATAATACATTTGGTATCATGTAAAACACGTTCATATGTGAACAGTATGAAAAACTATTCAGGTTTTAGGATATTTTGCTGTAATTGGCTTTCTTCAGGGTGTTTCATTAGGCAGTTGTAGTAATAATTTTGCTTTTGGACAGCTGTCACTTTATGTAAGATTACTGAATTTTCAGCTATGCCAGAAAGAGCTTTCTATTTACCATTTTAATGTCTTTGCTGTAATCTGCTGGGGAATTCAGAAGTGTCCACAAGGCTTGTCAGAGAATGTGTGTCTCTTGACGTGTTCATTTCTGAGTTGTAGTTGGTTTCAAGGTACCTTCTTACATTACAAGAAACCAAACATACGCAATTTGATCTGAAACATAAGAAAATATATCATCTTTCTAAGCTTCTGCAAGGATGTTGCTTCACCTGAAATATTTTAATGAAAGAAAGAAAAGACCTCTTCTTTTTTTAAGTCCTTTTTTGTCCAAAAGTTTTCATCCTACTGGAAGCAAAATCCAGGCTTACTAGGATATTTCCAACTACAGCTTAAATAGAAACTGAATGTTTATATTCCTGGGTCCTTTCATATTAAATACAAATGAAACGTAACATGAAAATATATTTTAAAAAATGAAAATAAATAAAGCAATTATTTTAGGAAGTTGCTTTCAGTGACTTTAGCAGCTTTTGGCTATTAGCTAGCTGGCCAACACCATCTAGAAAGGACAGCTGGCCTTCATGTTGAACATGAGCAATCATTGCTCACCAGCTTTCATGTTTTCACCAAAAGAGAACAAAGGCAATAGATGTTGTTCCAGATTCTATCATTAGACACATACAAACAAAATTTTAATTTATTCCAAAACTCTGGTTTGATTATCAGCTTTTCACACAAGACTCAGCATGCCAACAAAAATTGTAATGTTAGAACAGACCATTGGTATCTCCAATCTGTTACACTGTGTCTGTTAGCAACCACTGTTTTGTGCTTCAGAGAAAAATGAAGAACCTTCATAATACACAACATGAGAAGAAATGCATGCCTCTCTCAAACCTCTGGTGTGGATCAGGAAAAATAGTGTATGTTTAACACATTACTTCAGATTTTAATTGTTTTAATACATTAGTTGATTAAGATAACATCATGCAAGAAACATATTAAAACCGCAATTGGCTTACCTTGAGATTTTAAGATGTGTAAGCTAACCTGCATAAACATGCCAAAACCAAATTTTTCATAGTGTAGACAAAGATTGACAGAATTCAAGATGTCCATATTAGTTCTTTAAAGAAAAATGAATTCCCTGGTTGTAATAATCCCTTGGATTTACTACTAGCAATAGTCACTTCAAAGGTGATTTTGGATTTAATTTGATGACACATGTTGTTCACTTTCCAAAAAACAAGGGCATGTCCTTTATTTCAGAAATGTGTGTATGCTATCTGCAAAAAACTAACACTCAGAAGAAAAAATCTGTTTGCAGATGTTTTGTAGAGACTTCTGTTTTAGCAGCTGAAATTGCAAAACAATTACTGTCTTAAATCTATCAGGTCTTCCTAAGGTCATAAGCATACAGAAAAAAAACCACCCCACACGAGTCACTTCTTAATTTGCTAATCATTTTCAGTTGTCTCAATTACTGTTAATAGAAGTGAAAAAGGAAGTTCATTCACTAGACAGTTTCTTCAGAGAAACTGAAGTCATTATGTAACTTTGGGAGCTTTTGTGACACTTTGTCCACGTGTCCTTAGAAAAAATAATTTGATGTGAAGAATCCAGAAAGTAGCACTATGGAAAAAGAAATGTATTGGTACTTTGTCTAAGGTAATGAATTGGTGTTTGGAGGAGCATCATATATAGGCACAAAGGGCTGATTCCTGTTCTTGCAAAAGGAAAGCCTTTTTCTTATTTAAGCTTTGTCAGAACTGATGTTTAGAGATGAACAGTGACAGCTAATGGTGGTAGTAAGTGTGGTTCTTTTGGACATATTTCGTAATGATATAACCTCAGAACTTTCCTGAACCCATTCCTTTCTGGACTAAAATTTGGGAGGAGGAGGAAAGTTCAAAATTTCAGCACAAAAATAAACTGTTAGGGATCTGTCTAATGTTTGAATTCAACACACTCGCCCTTTGTAGTGGTCAGAGCCACACAAACAATACTGTAGAGGTGTATGCATGAGTGGTAAATCCCTTGCTAGTCACTTGAATTACTCTCACTGGGAAGATTATGTGATTTCAGGTGTCTTCTTTAACAAAAACAATGTTGCTTCACTTATTTCAAATATTTCAGTATATTCATTTAATTCAAATACACTATTCAATATATTGTTCAATATAATATTCAAATAATATAATCAAATATACTGCAACTGCCAATTAATTTGGAGAGTTAATGCGTTGCTATTTTCAAGGTGTCACTTCACAAGTAATCTCAAATTCTAACCAATTATTTAATTTATTTTATGTTAAACACAGGGGAGGATACTCACAGCATCTGATTTTAAGTATCTGATTTAGGCTGCTTGGTAAGAATAAAGATATGTTCTTGACTGAGGAAACTAAGTTACATGGTCTTGATACTACCATTTTGTCTTCTGGATCAAGCATATTGAAAAATTGCACCACGTGCAATCTGTGTTCGCTTGGTAAATGACCTTTCTTTCTCCTTTCCAGTGTTCTGTGTATACTACGTGACTAGAGGAATTCTGCAGGAGAATCGCCAGGAACTCGTTGTCTTTGTTCTTTCCATCTTGCTAGTGATGTTTCGATCCATTGTCAACTTCACAGTTCTCTCAGCTGAACAGAAGCCAAAACTCCTGGTTAGTCTTCTTGCTTTTCTCCAAATCTTGGATCTGAAGATCTTAGAAAGGCAAGGCATCTGTGATAAGGGCACTGATCACAGAAAAATCAGGCTGAATTATTCCTGCCAAGTCACAGAATGTGCACTTCTCCAAAATGGTACATCTGTTTCTCTAAGCAATTTTAAGGGTTTCTTTATGGTAATATCTGAAAGTATCATTAATATCATAGAATTTTATTCACACAGGACTACCACAGAAGGTATTACCTTCACTTAACCTACTCTGCTTCAGATTTCAGTCTATAAAGTGACTGGCTCAAAGTCATAAATCTGACCTAGTAACTGAACTGGAATCTTCCGAGCCCATATGCGGAAAAAAGGTCATTAGCCTCATTTTCCTGATATAATGCCCGTAAATTCAGCATTGTGTTTAAGAGAGTTGTGATACCTGCTGCAAGGAAACAAAAAGGTACAGTGAACTAGAGGAGGTGGTGTCATTCCAGATTATCTTGTTTGTGTTTCATGACAGTAAAATGTAAAATAAGGATTGTATCCTATGCAATATTAGGGTTTGTAGTTAAAACTTCCTCTTGCTGTGCTTCTCAGAAGTCCTTCCCTTTTATGGTCACACAGTTTTCCCAAAGGTGAAAAGGAGGTTCCTAGCTAGAGTCATCCAAAATTTGTTCTTGGATAGAAGGGATTGCAACCAAGCTAACAAGATCAAAGCAGAGCAGAATTTGCCTAGTCAGTGTACGTATCAGTTTAGTTAAACATACTTATCTACAGCAAACTGGATTGATAGGGTTAGTAAGAAACAGGCATCAAAGGGATGCAAATTACTTTAAGGTATGTATCCTAGCCTTTAGCTTATATATTAAATAAGAATCTCAAAATAAGGCCTGGTCTAGAAGATTAAGGATGTTTTTTACTACTATAAAAGTCACTTGGATTACTGTAACTCTCTTCACTTCCTGAGCAGAATTACTGTGCCAGAATAAGACATACTAATATAAGCATTTTTATATCAATGTAATTATATAGAGATGAAGGACATTTTGTCACTTCATCTGTCTTTAAAGCAGCAAATATTTGTTGTGAATGACAGCAAAGCTACAGATACAACCCAGGCAAACCAGTGTTTTTGGAAACTTACTAAATACAGCATTCAGAATAACCCACTGTCCCCTACCAGTTGGTTTATGCCATAAAAGAAGTTAAGAGCCAGTCTCTGTTAAAAGAAAGCTGTTTCTTCAAACTGTTCTTCAAACTCAAGCAAAACCTTGCTAAAAATTGTAGTGATATTACAGGGAGTGCAAAGGTTATGTTTCTCTTCAACACTTGTAAAACTACTATGTTGAGGGTAACATAAGCAAAAATAGCCAATACGAGATTACAGTCATTACCAAGTGGTTACATCAAATGGCCAGAATCATGACCAGATCTTTGCCACTTAACAGTATGGCAAACTAACATGTTTAGTTGTAACTTAAAACACTTCAGATCTCTGTAGGCAGAGAGTAGGCAGTCTGGATATTCTTACTCCTTTATTCTATTATTTCCAGTTATAACTGATTTAAAGTTAAAGATTCTCCCTATTACAGTGTGGCCAGTCACATACTTATTTGTCTTTCCCATCAGGCCCGCTTCATTCTGATTCTCTTGGTTGGCTCCTTCGATGTGATCTGTGCCATCATCCTCATTCAGAGTGAAAGCATGATGGCCTTCCGAGTGGGCGGTGCTCTAGAAAGCTTACAGTCACAATACTTCATGCTGAACCTCTGTTTTTCCATGTTGACCTTTGATCTTCAGGCACAGGTATAGAACACTCTCCCCAAATTCCCTTTTTTTTTTCTGTTAAGCAGAAGTTAGAATTAGACTAGCTGAGCTCAACTGTTAACTTCCTAGAGCAATCCTGTCTGCGTCTTACCTTTTAGATAAGGTTAGCCTAATAACGCTCATCTCGAGGTATTTGCTCTAGGGAAGTTTGGCTAAAATCTAGAAAAATGGATCAACATAATATTTTCTCATTGTCCTGCCAAAATAATGAAAACAGAATCTTATTTTTGGGAAATAAGTTTGCCCAAAACAACAATTACTTCCAGAAGCTCTGACCCAGCATTGTACTCAGTCTCCTAAAATAAGAAAGGTTATTACTACACAGCATTGCAGCCTACTGCTTTTCAGCTATGCTAGCTGTCTCCTACATTTGGGAAAATGATACTGGGATGGGAGAGGGGAGGAAGACCCAGCACAATAATAAGGGTGAGATAGCAACCTGAAGTTACAGATAAGTGAACCAAACCCAAGGTCTGTTTAGAAAGAGTTTGTACTTCTGTACAGCACCATTCATTCTTACTTTGCTCCTGTATTATTTTATAGTTTGTCTGGAGCACATCTTGCTGCCTTCCCTGTTCTGTTGTTGCTAATATGGCATACAGGGAATGATGTCTGTCACTTTTTTGAGAAAGAATGTTAGCTCTTTAAGGTCTGCCCAAGTTACTATTGCTGGGATTTTGTGTCAGATATTTTTGGTGGACTGTATCGTTTTAAACTAATAATTTTATCAAATCTTTGCCTCTTCTCTTTTAGCTCTGCTTGTGTGTTCTGCTGACAAGCCTGCCTGCGATCACCCTTCTACATAACATCATCTCAGCAACAGGAGTCCTTTGGGCATGCCTGAAAGTGACCATTAGCATCATCGCAGTAAGTGTTAAGCTAACAGTGACTCTAGCAAGGGGAGTCACCTTCCAGGACTACAGATTCTCACCCTGAGCAATGATCATAGGCTGGGCAGTCACAGCCATCCTATTCTACGCGTACTGCTAAGTGGGAGGGAGCCCAAATGGATCCCAATAGAAAACAGGAGCACCAACACTAATGAAGTCAGGTTTCTTACAGATCTGAGTCTCTCCCCTGAGCATACAGGATGAGACAATCTCACGCTATCATTATTCCTTTCTGAGGGACATTATTATATTCTCCATCCTCTACCTGACCACCTACTTTCATGAAACTTATAGGATCACATATCTTCAAGATCTCTACCTCTCTGACAAGGTTAGGTGAAACTGGCAACAGTCCTGCAAATTATTATGAAGATGGATAGACAGACACAGGGAGACTGCACAGGCCTTATTTCCTTAGGAAACCACATCAAAACGATGAGTGGTCCTTTATCACAAAGGTAAGTGGCAATTTTCAGGTTAACATAAGGATTTGTGAACTTGAATTGTAGTTTTTGATGTCAGTCAGACTGAACTTCCTTTGAAATCTTTGAGAGCTCTGTCCCAGGAAGGATCACAGAATCAGGAGCAAAGCTGATCAGATACATAAATCTGATATTACAGGGAAGGAAACTTTTTTTTCCCTCCAGGTTTCTTGGATGTTTGCTGTAGCCACTCAAACAAATTCCTAACAGCTGAAATAGTTTTCTGGTACAAGCTAGGCATTATTTCATGGATACCAGTAAGAGTTTTGTTTGCTTTCCTTGAGAAAAAAAATAGAGATAGCACCGAGCACTGGGATCTTAATTTCACTTTAGGTGAGAAGTCACATGGAATCATCCTTCTCCTGGCCTTTGGAGTCTAGTGGCCACTAACTTCTGTCCTGTTGGCAGAAAGGAGACAGGACTAACTGTGAGCATGTGACTTAGGAATGCAGTTAGCAATCTTACAGCTTGGTTTCCTACTAGGAGCTCGTCATATACCTTTGTGAATCCCTGGATCTTTGCTTTCAGTTAAATTGAATCAGCTATGGAAAGAAGGGTGATACCAGAACCATGTCTGTTTGCCTGTCAGGATTGAAAGTGTAAACCTTGCAGCTGTTTTCACCACCACCATCAGAAACCAGGTTGATCTGACCAGTTGCCTTTCACAGATTTATGAATTCTTCCCTTGATTTGCCTTCAGGCATTAACAGAGGCACCATTTTATACTTCAGTTAGATGGTCTCATGTCTTAACATACATGATATCCCTCATGCTCTCATCAATAGCAAACATGTTTCTTAATAGTTCTACTAGTAATACCAGATGTCCTAGGAATCAGTACATATTCTTGCCTCTTTGCTCAAAACTGTCTACATTAGAACTATTTGAAAGCTACTTTTTATCCAGTCAAGGTACACTACTACCTTCCCTAGAGGAAGAAGTTAACAGCTCCTTGTCTAACTGAGAAATAGCAATGTAAAACTAATGAAAAGAAACTGCTAGGGCTATATTTCAGTAGCTGGTGGCACTCACTGCAGGCAACTGGACCTTAAAAAAAAAGTCAGGTATGTTTGGTCGGAGACTGGCAGCTTTGCCTCTAAGGAAGAAATGATTCTGTCTTAGGCTAGAGAATGCAAATGGTTTGTCAGAGGGGTCACTGTAGAAACTCCTTTTCCTTACCCTGTTCAGACAAGCTTTTCACAATCAGCTTCTTGCAGACGATGTAGCAGTAGAGTAACATGTCACATTGTCTTTTATTTGGTGCTTTCACAAACAGCATCTCCTCAGGTTGTTGGGTAAGAAAAATATGGAGACCTACATAATAATACCACAAAGTATAAGCATAATAGAAGGGAAAACTTAGAAGTGCCTCATATGCAGTCTTTTCTGGAAACTGCAGTACCTGAAAACACAACTTCAACTCAAGCTCCCTTATTTCTGGGTTGATGCTGTATGCCATTTCATAAGGGGATTGCTCCCTGTTTTTTTTTAGTTTATGTGCATGGTCTCCTATTTCCTTTGGTGGATTTCTTTTTCCTGTCTCCATTATTAAATTTAGGCTCCATAATACCATTTTTCCCCTTTTATCTTGTTAATTTCCTGTTGTCTCTTCCCCTTCTCATTTCCTACCCACACTCCATTCTTTCTCAACCTTAGTCTATTTTTCTTCCCCTTTTAATCTAAAAGGAGCACCATGCAATACCACAGAAAACAGAGCCAGCAGCAGGGAATGGACATACTCCCTTAGGGGAGGCACACTTCCCTTAATGCTTCTGTTAGAGGTTCAGACATTGACCATTGCAGAAGGATGAGAATTGGTTTTGAGGGTTTGATCAGATGCATCAAATCTTATCATAACAGTTGGCCCAGTCACTGCTTTTATTCCTAGTGACTCAGCTGTTTTTCTTTGGTTTGCTCAGACCTGCCCTTCTGGTTAAGGATTGTTGAAAGCTGCCACCAGCTCCAGGGATTCTCCCAGGCATGAAAAGCAGTCCATCATTTCTTCTTTCCCAAGTCTCAAGGTTAAGCATGACACACAGTTATTCTGGCAGTTAAATTCTCTGGCTTCTCCCACATTTTCAGCTTGCAAGGGATTTACTTCCCTCCAGGAGAAAAAGTTGGAGAAAAAAAAGTGACAAAAGCATGTTCTGTCTGTAAGCTATGAAAATATTTAATTGTAAGTTCTTGAGGTATACTCTTATTTTTCTCTATCATGAAAAAAGAAATTTGCTGGAAAAAATACATCAGCTTAGATGCAGTGGTCCTCAGAAGAGTCAACGGCTTATCCATTTAAGTTAGCTGGGAGTTGTACTGGAAGTATTACAAGGCAGGGCTCAGGAGGGTGCCCAGATGGTTCAAACCACACAGCTGTCAGGATGTGCCCATAAAACCACCAGTTTTGATTTTCACCAACATCACTCCTGTCCCGGGTCAGTGGAAAACAGAAATCATATTTCCTGCCAAAGAGCATAGGTGGAGAAGGCAAGTAGAAAGCAAAGTTATGACTGGGACTGGAAACTGAGCTAGACCAACACTTAAAATCCTGTTGGAAAAATCAACAATATATAGCCTTTATAGAGTACATAGCAACCAGTTATAAAGCCACATATATCCCATCTTATTTTACAGATTCTAAAAGAACTGAAACCTCTGGTGTGGATTTTTCTAAGCCAGAATGTACCTGAAGTAGTTTATCTCATCTACCTGCTTTACATGGTAATTCATGAAACTTACTTGCTTGATAATAGAGGGCAAGACTGGAGGCCTTCTCTTCATTATGGGGTCCTCAAGACCCAAAACATGATGCCTCATTCATGAGCATACCACTCGTTGCAGCAGGTACGTCCTACCTCTTCAGGATCAACTTTCCAGACAGGAACCACATCAAATTGCTTGAGCTGATTAGTTGCAGGGAGAGGCTGTGGAAGTCTCTGCAACTAGCAAAGTGTCCAGAATGATTAGGGAAAGATGCAGCAAAATCATCCAGCACAAGATACACAGCTCTTCAAAAATGCCTCCCCTTCTTCACAAGAAGACTCAGATGGTGCCAGAGCATTTGACCAGCTGCACGGCTGCAGGTCATTATATATTAAAGGCAACACCTCCAGCTGTTGATCCTGATACAGGCAAAACAAGAGACAGCACAAGCCCAATGAACTCCAGTGTTTGGCATCTTACAGGGATTACCATAGTCATAAAATACTTATCATAAGGGCATCTTAGCACCTCCTGCAATACATGTGTGAAGGGAAGTGAGGAAGAAGGGCAAAACAGATGGTTCATCATGGGAAGGACCCAAATGTTGATAGCAGCCAGTATTTCTCATGCTTCATAAAAATAGGCTCCAGATACTGATAAAAGTCCAATGGCTGCAGTTATCCAAGTCCTTGGGGTTTTATTTATTAAAGTATGCAACCAAATCAGACTCTTTCATTATTTACAGGCCTCTAAAGGACCACACACTGTCTTTGGTAGCTWTGCTTTTCTTGTATTACAGTTAGGAAGAAATATACAGGTGGTAGCTTCTGACATAAGAGTAACATAGCAACTTGAAAATAGCCAGGTCTGCTTATGCTTTCACGTGGCAATAATGAATGTGCAAGAGAGCCTAGAAATGGAAAGCATTAACAGGCAATGCATACCCATCTCTGCCAGGGGAAATTGCACTGTAATCACTTTTCCAAAACAATTCTTTTTAGCACCTTTTATCTGAATACCTCAAAGGCAAAAAAGTAAACTGCACGTACCATTAACTACTTCAGCTCTGAAAAAGCTGCTAGAGATTCTGATACTACATAGCAGCTGCTTAACAACCCTCTGCAGTGTAAACAAGAAAACTGGTGAAATTTAAGTAGACAGATGCAAATTGATTGCACTGAAATTAGCCAGGACACACTTAACCTGCCATTATTTAGGAGATATGCCACTGAGGTTAACAAATCAAAGTGGTCAGAACTGTACTTTTTTATCTCAACTTGATAATCACTAGGACTGCTGAAAGGGGGAGGAGAACTGCTGGGTCTTCATATCCTTCCTTCAGTACTGGATTTTTGCAGAGGTCTCTCCTYTTAGTATTAACATGCATGATCATACTTTGTTCATGGGAGCAGTAACCTTCACTCAGTGTAGTGGATAGCTACAGGATATAAAAAATAGTTGTTTTGCATTGCAAGCTGCCATCTTTTTTGTGTCATACCCCTCAGAAAAGCAGAGGTTAGGCATTCATGATGTCAGAGGCAAAGTAGTTAGGCTAACCATGAAAGAAAATGGGGATCTTGAAGCAGTCCCCCAGACATGTATGACAATAGCAGTACAATGACAGCCAGGGAAAAGAACTTTCATCCCATAATCTGCAGTGGAGAGAGACTGAGATGAAGTCTGGTTTCCTCATCTCCAGCATAGCTGTTTTTTTCAGTCTGGACACAATACTGTTCTCATATGACTTTAAYGATGTTGAGATCAGAAGGCATAAAGCATTTAGCTAGAACTTAGATGAGATCAGTCTGCAATCAGGAAAACAAGACAGTTTAAAAGCAACCATGTTTGCTTTTGCCTGATTACTATCATCTGCTGACTTCTTTCAGCAATTTAATGGTTGATCCTCATTTTATAGCATTCAGGGTTTTGTGGCACTAGGTGCTGATTGCTGTATCCATTTTCCTGCAGGTGATAACAGAGTGGGGCAAAGGGAATTCTTACACTCTGGAAGCTGCTGTCATTACTGGCTCCTGCATTTCTGTTGCAATAAAATCTGTTTTGTTTTGGGCGTTGATTCATGTCTACCGCAGCTTTGGGCAGGGGCTGAGAGAAAGAAGTAAGTACTTAAAAAGGTTAAGTTAACAAGTATGAAAAGGTTGTAGCCTATTGTAGTGCAGTCACAATGAGAGAGCTCATCAGATCAGAAAAAGAGTCAGGGATAGTCCCAGTAATAGGCAGATCCGTAATGACAGCAAGCACTACTGCAGCCTCAGAATTTGCTGGCCTGAAAAAATTCACCAGCTTAGATGAGATGGAGCATATGTGATCTCTCCATGGAGAAAACTGACATTAATTACTGCTACCCAGAAAAACAGACCTACATGGAGAAGATTTTTCCATGTAAGATAGACATAGAGAAATTATTCATCTGTATGGTGCTATAAAACTGCCTCGTAGTAACTAAGAGGGACAGAATAAAGGGACACAGAGAGCCACTGATCTTAAGCTACCCAAGCCTCCTGTTACATTAAGGACATAAATGCTAGGCATTGGTGTTGACTGTGATATTCTTCTTCCTTTCCTCCCACAGTGTTTTCTTCCTATGGAAGGATCGACTCCTGAGCATCCCCCTTGTGTTCAATCTGCAGCTCTCACAAAGTGAAGTCATAGCTGGGAAAGTTCTGATCATGCATTTGCATTCAGTATATAAAATAATGGGTCAGTTTTGCTGAGATAGGGGAAGTTGCTCTGAAAAGCTAGCCCAAAAGGCAGCAAAGCTACTCACCTTTTTGGTCCTCCAATTTCACAGTTCAGCATCTATACATTTCTTGGTTTGTTTTGTGCTTGAGAACTATAGCAGTGCAGCTGGTAACCTAGCTTAAAAGGCACAGTACACTCTAGAAATTAACAATGATCCTCTCATTCAATGGGTTTTGCTGACAGGACAACACATCTTTCACTCTTTATTTTCCTGATATTGTTTTGCAGCTGCAGGAGATTCACAACCTACATGAGAGTGGAAAATATTATAAATGCTGGTTTAATTGATATACCAGGACAATGAAGACAATTTGCACAGCAGTCTGTTTTTTTCACTGAGCCTAGAAGTAGATTGCCCTACCTTCATTTCTCAACAGATGGACTGCTGAACAGAGGTTCCAAGAGCACAGCACAAGCTTTCTCTTGCTACACTGCAGTTAAATGATTTTCACAAACCCATAGGTTGTTTTGATGAAGCTACATTCCCCGATCTCCACCCTCACAGAATGCCTATGGCTTTTGTGCCTCCTCTGACTTTAGAATATTTCAAAATATTTATTTTTTTAATCCCAACTATACATTAAATATACGCAATTTAATCTCATGCCCTGACTCTGATAATGGATCTAACCAATGTGCCATTTCATGCCCAATGGTGATTGTTAAAATAAACCTTTAATTTAAAAGTTTCGTATTTTACTAATCAGAAGCTTTTGTTACTGGCTGTGTATTTTCTAATAAAGTATGAACAGTTTGGGCATGGATAATTATTTCTTGCATCAACAGTATGATTTAGGTGGGAAGCCTATGCATGAACCGAGTATGGAAGAGGCTGGAACTGCAATTCACATGTGCTATGAGAATTAACATCACATTCCCCTTTGACTACATCTTTAAATTATGGGCACTGCACAAAACAGTTAATTTATTGTAACTTAATAGAATTTTACAGGGAGGATCTCATGACTTTTGTAAAAATATTTCTTACAATAGTCTACTCAACCTGAAATGAATCTATTTTACACACATTGGAGGCATGAAGAGGTTAAATGTCTATGGTCAGACAGCATACAGATGACAATATTAAGAGAAAGCATGAGAATATGAGCTGATCACTGTGGCTTCATTCCACAAAACAAAACCTGACTTTGAATTGTTGCTGAAATGGAGGAATACAATTAAGCATATTTAATACTTCTTTTAAAAAAAAAAGGCACACATGAGTCTATCTTGCAACAGGCCTGTATTTTGCCAAAATTAAGTGAAGAAAGTACACTTGTTGCTATGTTCCTTTTATCTTCATAGCAAAGAGATGGCAGAAACAATTGCATAGTTAGAAGAAATACAGCTGTGATTACATTCAAACATTTAACTCTCAGAAAGTAAAAATATATTGTTGTGCCTTGGGGAAATAACCTTCACACTTTCAAGAAGAAAAAAAAAAAAGTGTTCTCATCCCCAACTGAGGTCTTGTTAAGCTCTTGTGGAAATCTGCCTGTTCTTTTTCACATCTTGGCAAATCCTAAATCAAAAGATAACATGCTAACTAGCAAGTTCTATTTAGAAACAATATATTACCAAGAGTGCATTTGCTATAATTTTTTTTTTTAAACCTACTCAATGAATTCAACCTAAGTATCAGAAAAGTGGTAAGCTCTGCAACATCCAGTTTTGTCAGTGAAGTTAATACTTGTGTAGGTCAGAGCTACTACTGTATCTGTGAAAGTTTCCCTATATGCAATCCTGTCATAATCTGGAGCAATTCCTTTAGCTAAATAAATAAATTGCAGCACTTTTTTACCCAGCTACTCTAATCCTGGATATAGATAATCATTACACCAACTGGTTGGGACAACCAACTTCACATTTTCTAATATTAAGGCAGATTAATCCAGCTGTGTAAGGTCAGAAAAGCAGAGTTATTCATCACATTTTTAATTAGCTTTCACCAATCAGAAAGAAAAGCAATGGGAACAAATCACACTAGCCACACTGTACCAAAAAAATGGAGTCTACTGCTCTACATATCATCAAGGACTTCCACTCTCAAAAGTATTAGCAAGTTTTTACCTAGAATGGTATGGAAAAGAGGCTTTCTGGTTTTGGTCATTTGCTCAAATTCTTTACATAGCACCTGTTAACACATAAACAGTAGGTCAATCTTATTTGTCCATGCTAAATTAGTAAGAATTTTCTCTTCAAAACAGCATGTAGGGAGAATACTTTATATGTAGTAAAATAAGCACACCCAACAGAAAAAAAGAAAAAAAACACGCAAACCACTCATATGCTTTATTTTTTACGTGACTGACTTCTACCAGTTCATTTGAGTTCAATTTTTCATTATACATTAATGGGAAAAAAAACATCAACTCGATATTTTCCCATGTATTACAAAGTATTGGCAGTTTTAATTTTATCTCCCTGGGTATGATTTCTTCTTTTTGAGAATGACACGAGACCAAACTCCTCCTCCCCTTAGTGTTTTATGACTCCCTTTAGAAAAAGATTACAGCTACTGCGCACGTGCCACAATTGATACTAATTTGGATTCCAGAAAAGTTAAAGAACAAACATTTTAAGACCTAGCACAGAAAGCAGAAGATAATTTGACCAAGAACTTCATTTAGGCCTTGTAATCCTGTGCCCCACAGTAACAAATCATTAATTGGTATGGCCAGCTCAAATTGTCTTTAAAAGCATTACACAGTCATGTCTATTACAAAACAACTCTTAATACCACTGCAAATAATAGATGCTTCTCTACCACTCCTTTCATTAACAATACAGTAAATCTTCTCCCAGTTGCACAAGGAGTGCAAGACTGTCATCAAGATGTGGGAGTGCTGCACAAAAAGGGAGACCCAGATTAAATTTGATTTAGTAATTCAGGGAGCAGCAGCAGCAAGTAAAAATCAGTACTGACCTTCACATCCAATACCAGAGGGKTTTTTTTGTTTGTTTGTTTGTTTTTTTACTTACTGAGATAGCAATGGTGTGGCAGCATGGATTTCAGCTATGTGAACAATCTAGATAAATCCAAACGTTAGTACTGACATCCATTTCTGCTTGACATATAGATACGCTCAAGGGCAGGATAAAACTAGAAAGATAGTTGTTGGCCTCAAGCTTCATACAGGCCTATGGCCAAATTATATCTTCGTATTTTGGGCTGCTTTAAATTCTAACTCTTGAAACTCCAGATAATCTGGCATAGCAGTTTTTTAATCAACACAGCTGGCTTCATTTTGCAGCAGAACTTTTGATACCTCAGCTTGGGAAGAAGGCAGCAAAAGATTCCTTTTTGCTAGGTAGCTACATCTCTCAATGCTAGAACTGGGTCATTTTAAACTGTAAACAGTATGAAGCATCCTTTTTGGCAAGACAGGACTAGCATGTTGCATATAAACCATCTCAAGAGAGTCGTATGTGTAAAGTCAAAATGAGGGTCCATTCATTAGCGGTGCTATTTCCCTGCTTTTTACATATGCAATAGAGAGTCACTGTCACAAAAATGCATAGGTTGTTGTTTTGGCTATGGACAGCAAGAGTTTGTAACTAGCCAGGCATGAAAAGATGAACACTCTAAGGTACCTCATGAAGCAAACAAACTTTCAAAAGCAGATATATTACCTGCATGAGATGTCCTGACATTTATCAGTCATTTGATATGCATGAACTGTTACTTTATGGAATAAGTTAAACTGCTTTAATTATGAAATTATAAAAGGAAGTTTAATCATAATCAGCATCATGAAAAAAGTGCCTAGAACTCAGCCAGTGTGCAAAAGCAGGACAGAGTGGGCATTTAAAACATCTTCATTCTTAAACTTACTATGTATCCAAATATCTGAGATTATCTCAGTTTACTGTGCTTACTATTCCTCCCATCATTTTTCTACTCTTGGGCCTTCAAAAAACTAGTTAGTGTAGCCTAACTAGCTGTAAGGAAGATTTGTTTTAACTTGCACAGCAAATTCAAAACCTTTTACTTTGGAACTTTTGAGAAAAGACTGGTATCAGACATACATGTTTAGAAAAACCTGCATATAACTTCTAGAAAACAGAAGCTACTGTCCATGAAACAATGTATCAAATACCCACACTGTACATTTGGCTTCCAAGTAAGCAATTGCGTATACTTAATTTTATACTTCTAATAGTCAAAAAGCTGCTGCTGCACAAATCCAACTTTAAAAAAAAGAATTTATTGAAAAGATTGAAAAATATTTGTTTTCAACAATATTTAAAACAAGTTTTCAGAACATTAACAATATGTAACAAAATTTTTCTTTAAAAAATTCAGTACACTCTGCATTATACCATATTACATCAATTTTTAATAACTGCTTAAACTCTACTAGAGAGTAACTGATTTTCTTCTAAACAAATTCATTTCCAAGCCTCCCTTCTGGCTCTTTCTAGATTGGAAAGGGTTTGTAGAAACGGTAACGTGAACAAACCCTTATATTAGAAATACTGCTCATAACCAGCAAAAAGCTATTTTACTAGTTCAACTTAAAGGAGTTCCTGTAATGGAGCAAGCTGCATCAGCAAAATGAGATTTTTGTTGCAAAATATAACCAAATCTGCATTAGAGCTTTTTTCCAATTCAGCTCTAGTTTGAACAGAAGTTGCTCCCCCMCACACACACAACGCAAGCAGTTAAATATGCAAAACCTGCCTGCCAATCAAACCTCACTATCCTGCTTGTGAATTGCTGGTTTGAGGAGTAAAGGCCTTGAAAAGGGACTTTGGACAGTTAGATAAATTCGTAACGTATTAACACAAATAATTTGGCTTGTGTTTTGGTAAAGAGCAGCTAGTAATATTATAATCAAAGCAGCTTTTCTGAAGTAAATCCATCATATGACTTTTTTTCCCCTGTAGTCAGTGGTTGTACCTCTCTACTTGACTGAGCAGTGATCCAAATAAGATCAAGCAGGAATAGTAGTACAAGCAAAACTGCAGAAGCCTCAAAGCCCATAATGCAATTGCAATATATGATAAGTTTAAAGACACCCCAGTAAATGTAATTTAGAGAAAGTAGTTAAATAAGTTTTGTTTACAGATTTCATGAACTATACACTCTGAAAATTAAAGTTGACAATTTACTCCATGAGATTTACTATTATGAAAAAGTATAAATAAAAAGTGCTGAATATAGTTTTATCTTTAAAAAAATACTAAATAAGGCTCAGTAATCATTTCATCTCACCTCCTTAAAATGATTTCCACTTCCTAATGTGCCTAGTATTCTGCTTATTTTTCACTTAATACATTTATACAACCACTGTACCCTGTTCTTTGTCTCAGTTATTGCATGTTTAAATAAGAAAATGAATGGTTTAAAAGCAAAAGGTTTGATGCTTCTATAGCTCAAAAAGTAAACAGGTATTTAATAACTGAATATTCCATCTAGAAAACCCGGTAAGCAACATCAGAACAGTTTACAGATTACTGCAGATTGAAGTGAAAGACAAATCCAAAAAGTTATCTGAAAATTTTCCAAGATATCATAAAATTTGTCTGTTTAGACTAAATTAAACCAATATTCTATTTTACAAAATTTACAAACTGAGTATTAATTATAGTAACACAATTTCATTGTGATTTGTATCCTTAACTGAGAGCTTGCTTCTGCTTTATAGAAAAGTGCTCTCATCTTGATTTAATAAAATTAGACAGACTAGAGCAGCATCCAAAGAGGAAGAGACATTCATTAAACCATGAGAGGAGAGCAGGTTATGCAGAGTTCAGAAATTAATACATTTCCCTTTACTGCCTTGGACCACACAAACAACATAAGACAACTATGAAGAGTTCAACAGAGCTTCTCAATACTCTTGCAAAGAAATCCCACCTTAATCAGTAAGAAATTAATTCCTCCACAATATTATGGTGTAGGCCGTAAATATAACAGATAATGTCCATTCCTTTAATGGCTGATGCAGCGACACTTTGAAAATGCTACAGTTTGGATAGTATCATCATGAGACTGCACCACAAAGAACATAAATGTAAACAATATACTTGGGCTTTGTATTTTTTCAGTTAACATACAGTACAAGCCCTTTTTCCAAACTGCTTATTTTCATAAAAGCATGTACAATAAAATATGTACACTGAGAAGTTAGAAACATTTGAAAGCATCTTAAAAAAGTACATACGAGACTTAGAATACCTTGAGTGTGCTGAAGGCACCATTGCTACTATACTGGGAATGTGTATTCTCACTGATAAGCCTACCAATGCAGTATCCCCTTCTGTATTACTCAGCACCCAAAGTTGGAAGATGATATCTGTGAACGTTGAAGGCATTCGGGACCTAGCTTAGGATACTGTTTTTCAAGACAGTGGAACTAGACAATATAATAGTAATTCAAGTCCAGACTCTTCTTGAGCACCTGGTGAAATTTTAACTCTGCAGTCTCTAATGCTACCATTCATTCCAGACAATTAAACAAAAACAATAAGAAATCGAACACATTGACGATTCACCAACAGAAACTGCAGAGCTACAAACCAGCTCAGCTACAAAAATGTAAATCACTGTAACCCCAAGTCAGCCCACACTAACACTTGTCCATGCTATTTCTGGATATTTATACAGTGATGACAGCTAAGGGTTAAACACTGTTCAATCAAATGTGCACAAGAGTTTTTTCTTTCTTATTTTTTTTTAAACTAGTTCCATCTATTCATAGAAAACATATTCCTGGGTGTTCCCTCATAGTTTGTCATGTTTGCAACTACAGAGAAAATATTGTAAAGGCTGCCTTGATAGGAAGACATTCTGAGCAAGATATATTTAAGCTAACAAAGAGCTTCTTTTAAAAGAAAATTCCTTAAAGGTTTTATATGCAGAAAAAAATCTTAACAAATGGAATTATAAGTATACCAAATTAAATATTTTAATGCCGCTATTCTATTATGTATCTGCATACAGCCCACCATGTTATTGGCAAGTTATTGATTACAATCAAATCTACAGACTTACTTGTCAATACCATCAGAAATAATCCATTTTGAAATTTCTCCRTTAAAGGAAATTAAATTTGGATTAAAACAATCAGAGCCTAATTTCTTCCATTCCTTTTCCTGGTGGACAGGAAGTAGCACAATGATTTCGGACCATCGGCAGATCAGACAGATACAAGGTACATCACTGTATACGTTTGCCTCTGTCTCCATACGTGTTAGCCAAAAACTTAAAACCCAAATATTTTAACAGAAGGGATACTGCCACTTTCCATTCCCATGAGTCTTTTTAGATGTAGACACTCAGAATTCTTCTTCTTCAACAGTAAAGTTATTTTGCTTCTTCCGAACATTCCAGTGTAAACACTCAGCCAAACTTTCAAACCAGTCGCTCACAGGATCTCGGAAACAGATCGAAGGAAGGGGATAGCAAGAGGTAGTGATGCTAATACTGCAACAACACAGGAATACTCCAGGTCAGTCAAGGGCAATGAACGGCAATAAACCCTTTCAGCAACGACCCTGGATACCTAAAATTTTTGTTGCTGTTGTTAATCTTCAAGTCACTAGCTAAACTAGTGCTGTGTTCAGCCATTTGGGGGAAATAGTAAGTTTCCATAATCAGGCAATAACTAAGTATTCAGGCACATCTAAACAGAGTGAACACAGGGCTTAAAACTGCTAACAAAAGCTCTGTGGATAAGCTTTTTTTCCACACAGTGAGAATCTTGAACCCACTCTATGAAGTCCTGCATTCTCTTGCTGGTCTTCACAACCTCAACTCTGGGACAAAGGAAAATTTAAGTCATCATCTTGGCTTTTAAATTTCAAGTTTTAACAATATGTGACAGCACTGAGAAGTCTTGCATTTAACAAAGAACTGAATGCCAAATCTGATATTTGGATCCTTCCTAGTCTCCTGATCTATTCCATAGATTTTTCAACATCAGAGGAAATAAAAACAGTTCAAGATGGAGTATCATGGCTGCTGCACATTTTCCTTCCTGGCAACTAATAAGGAGCAAGAAGGAAAAAAATGGACATCCTAAATGACAGTCATGTACCACACAAAATCACCTTAAACAACCTCCCATTATGGTAAGCCACCACATTTTGTGCAGAACAACTGTGGAACCTTCACATATTGCATTTTACCAACTCGAGGCAATAGTATTGCAAATGATCACAATGACTCACTAAGTTAACATGGTTTAATCATATGGCATTATCTGCAGAGCCACTGAATATATGTAACTCCTGTCAGTTTAATTCTTCTCAGACTCCCAAGATCTATCTTTAAGTTAAATTTACAAAAATTTCTAAAGACGTGTCCCTTCCTTGCCAAGGAATGTTCACATGCTTTTGTCCTGATACTTGCTTTCACAGTAAGATCCAAAAAGCTCATGCGAGAAGTCAACAAACATTTTTAGCACAGTTTGTCCTTTAAGTGATATCAGGGTTTATAAAAGCTTATTTCTTCATTGCCCTTTTGACAGTCTAAAGCAGAATGAGAGAAGTGCATGAATCACTATTTTCTATATTTAAAAAAGATGCTACAACCAAAAAAAGACTTGACCTGTCTCCATGGCATATTTCCTGTCTCTTCCTTCCATCAAATGAAACCCATGCTGTATTCCTGGCATCTGGGGAAAGCATAATCTGAAAAAGAGAAAAGAACAAAGTTTCAGCTTCCAAACCTATTGTACTTTCTTTTTTCAAGAGCAGGGAAGAAACAACTTCTCCATCCTCCCTTTAAGTATAGAATTTACTCTTCCCAATTTTACAGTTGCACTGAAAWTTGTCATCTGTCAGTAATAACACTGGAGGAACATACTAAACAAGTTCCAAATGTTCATTTCATGTTTGGTATATATACATACTTTTCTATACGCAATAAACTCCTCTTGATAAATCCAGCAAGGTCATAAAACAGAAAGACCTTCCAGTTACAGCTAGTGCATGCCCTAATCCAGTTCCATGAGTTGGCTTAGCATCTCTTTCAAAAAAAATTATGAAATTTATCAAGAAAAATAATTTTAGCTTTGATATATAATAAATCTAAAACTATCAGATTCAGGAAGTCATAAGTTAATTGCTCATAATTAACTAAGTTCTTATGTAAGAGAAAAGGAGAAGTAATTGTCATTGGCCAGTAACACCCATTGCCACCTAAATAACTGGATTGACAGCAGTGTCATGAATAAATATCCAATTCATGTAGTAAAAGAAGAACAACAAAAAAAAGAAAACAGCACACAATGCCAAGGAGAGCCCTTCTAAGGATATCAGCTCTTTTCCAACTTAAGTAGACTGGAGGCTTGTAACATTTAAGAAGCAGAAGGGGAGTTCTTTCTTAAACACATGCATTGACTAAAATTGCACATTAAACAAAGCCATTTTATATTCAGGTTTTACATGCCAACATTTTCTGCAAGATTGCATCTACTGTAACAAAAAAAATCAGCGAACTGCAGGTACTTCTACTAACACACTTAAAATCTACAATAGCTTTAGCCACGGAGAGCAGAATTTTTCATTCCCTTGAACTCCACTGAGTTGCATGCACTTTAGCAGAAATGACATAAAATTCTATTCATCAGAACACAAATGTATTTATACAATTTTTGCAGAAATCTACACAACTACAATCCAGTAGAAAGCAGTACAAAGTTTTGTCATAGTGGGTTATTATTCTACACAAAGATGTATTCTTCAAACAGATTTGATCAAGTTCTCCCACAAATAAAAGAATTGCAGGAAACTCAATACACAGCAATTCCTAACCTCTTCAGTTTGGTCAGGTTCACATGCTTAGAGAAGCTTTTAGCTTGAAAAGAGAAACAACATAACATAAGCTAACCTTGAGCTCCACTCCAGCAGGAACAACAATAGGTCTGAAAGACAACGAGTGAGGGCAGATTGGAGTGATCATTATTGCAGGAACATTTGGATGAATCATAGAAGCTCCTGCTGCAGCTGCATACGCAGTGCTACCAGTTGGTGTGGAGACAATGACTCCTGTGAAAGGAGCAAAAATTTCAGTTACGTTAACAKTAGAATCAACACTGTTCTTTTGGAAGATGTCTAAGAAATAGGACTGTTATGAAAATGAAGCAAAGAATGTATCAACTTGGACTTCACATAAGAGCTGTAGTCTAATACATAAAAAGCCAGAAATTCTCTTCTAATCCTTGCACAGCATGTTTGTTCTACAGCCTCATGTAAATTGCATATACTTCTAGATCTTAGGCTACATATCTTTGTAACAGTAGCATTAATTTGTCTGTAAGGAATAAGAATTACAGTTTAAGAGCTTTAAAGATGAAGTTCTCTAATGAGTTTAGAGATCTGGGCCCTTCAGCAAATTCCAGATAACCAAGCAAACTATTTTCTGAGCTGTTTTTTGCCCTTTGCCCTAACATAGCATAGAGGCTGTTACTCGCTTTCACAACTCTATATACAATAAAACTTAAAACACTCTTTAAGACGATGCTGTTGTGAATTGCATAAGTTACCAATGCAAAACCTTATCTATCCTTTGCACCTCAATGTTTTATGTAACCCATGAACTGAAGCTTGAGATGTTGTTTCCATATGAGAGAAAATATCCTCTGGTAAAATGACAACAGTCTACACAGGAGTTGATAAGCAATTTGACTCAAGCAGCAGACTTACCATCCCCTTGCACTGTGGTTATAAGGTGTCCATCTAGAAAGACATCTACATTGGAAAGGTATGAAGAAGGACCACGATCCACTACAACTTCATTTAGGACCTACAATGATATCAAATATCACTACTCTGATATTGCTGACTTGGCAATGTAACAAATGACAAGCA
This sequence comes from Apteryx rowi, assembly GCF_003343035.1. Taxonomy (NCBI): domain Eukaryota; kingdom Metazoa; phylum Chordata; class Aves; order Apterygiformes; family Apterygidae; genus Apteryx; species Apteryx rowi. The sequence continues at coordinate 3,139,527 of NW_020450949.1, read as the reverse complement.
AAAACATGCTTTCCAGATCTTTGAAAAGTTCATACTGATTTAATACCCACCCAATTACAAATTTGTTTTATCAAGTGTCAGCTGAAGGTTTGTTTTTGTTTTTGTTTTTTAAAGAACTATGAGTTATTTCCAAAAGTTGGTTGCCAACAATGCGCAGGGCTTTTCTTTTCACTTTTATAAATCTTTGGGATAGCCTGTTTTAAAGCTGCTATTTTCTTTTCAAAACAGAAGGAAAATATTAGCACAGGAGGGTATAGTATTAGCACTTATGACTGCAGCAAGTAATGAGGTACACCACTTTCTCATTATTTAGTGCACGTGTGAATTATACCAATATAGATCTGTCACACTCTACTGGGCCAAGGCAAGTCAACTAATGAGAAGGGGAAAATGACAAATAAAACAATTTACGAATTGTGTATTTCATTTTTTTATTTGTTTCTTATTTAGCCCTCTGACCTGATATTGCATAATTTGTTTGCCCACTTCTTTCTCTATATTTGTAGACACTACTCCATTTTCTTCTATACCATTTTGTATTGTCGTCTTCTCTCTGTTCTCTTTTACTACTTTTACTTTCAGCCTGCTTCGTAGAACAAGTGCTGCATTGCCTAGAAGTGACATACAGGAGAAAATGCACAAAAATGATACGCTAATATAGTAAATTAAATGCTGTAATGACTAGCAATCTGAGTAAAATGCCATCTGTCCACATGCTTTCAACATTTCCAATTTCATACACAAGAGAATTGTCTACATTTGGTTAAAGTTCAAACTGATTTTTAGTAGTAATGAGCAAAAATGAAGTCAAATTTGAGCTAGTCCTTCCTCCCTTTCCCTATCATGTAAAAAGAAATTTTAAGTTTTATATGAACATGATCAAGATTAGAAAATACTGGCTCATTAGGTAACCTTCACTGAGACAGAGCTAAGTTTAAAAAAACCTACTGCATTAGAAAAAACTATTAAAACACAACATTCTAGAAACATGAAAATTCTACACGTTTTCAGAAATCTTTATTTTGGGTGCAACCCAAATAAACCTGTATTGAACGGACAAAATATTTCTTCTCAGGTGTTTTATGAATTCTTTTTAGAAGAAAATGACTTTTATGTGAAATATGACTTTCTTTAAAACTTCTTATTTAGCTGTCATTTAACATGCAAGTTCTGCATTTTCTTTTACTTTTTTATTTCACATAGGACAAAGTTATCTCTTAGCCATTTACCTTTACAACACAGTATGGAAAGCAGCACTGAGTGGATCAATACAATGCAATATTTTTATTAGTTTAATATACATTTTTTTGGTGACCCAATCTTATGGAAAAACCTGAGTCAATTCAAAAAATTAACCAGTCTTGGAAAAATCTGCAGAAAAACATAACAAAAAGAAAAAACACACCTTGTCCCCTTAAATTTACCTTCTATAACCTGAGTGACTTGGGACTGAAAATTCTCAAAATTAAATGGAGTAAGAAATCCAAGGGATCCCAGATGAAAAGCCATAACTGGAGGTACGCTACCCTAAAGAAAAGAATTTAAAAGCTACTGAATAAAAGCAGTATTTTGACTATTGATGTATTTTTAACTGTGCACAATAAAAACAGTGATACAGTTAAACAAAGCAGCTCACATACATTATTTTCAGGAGGTAGAGGGTGAAAGAGGCTTGAAAAAAATGGAACGAACAACAGAGGAAACATGCAGTTCTCAATAACAAAAGGAAAAACCAATCTTCAAATACTCCAAAAAGGAAAAGAGGGCCGTAAGTCTATTTACTATGAAGACCAACCTGAAAAAGTGAAGAAGCATAAAGTAAGGTCCCATCTCCTCCCAGGCATATGATAAAGTCTATCTGATTGGAGATATCATCATAATCTAAAAATAAATAAATAAATAAAAATTGAAATAAAGTTTGGAATAGCATGGTTTATCAAAGGTCTCAACTTCCTAACATAAATTAAGTACAGCATACCAACTTTCACTTACCGATATAAAAAACTGCAACTAAGACATAATAACAGCTGTTCACNAAAAAAAAAAAAGCTTGACATCTTTGATTCAATCACTGAGGAAATGCTAAGACAAATAATCACTATATCTCAATTTTACTTTCAAGAAATCATTCCCATACCTTCTCTGAAGGTGCAAAATTTCTTCTTCACTGGTCCAAAATTATCATCATTAGCTATGGCTGGGTCTTCCAAAATTTTTTTTTCTACATACACTATCATGTTATTCTCCTTAAAAGATAAGGCAAGATAAGGTTACTAATAACCTCTTAAAATGATCAAAATATTTGATTCTCCCCACAATTTCCATTAGTTTAAAACATATGATTAATATTTTACAGAAGTGATTTTCTGCATCTATGGAGGTTTTTTTAAGCCACAGTATGTGGTCTAATTCTATTGAGAATTTTGCAGCATGCACAGACTATGTAATAAATTAAACTGAACTCTGGAATATAAATTACATGATACAGCAACATTGCTATGCTTATTCAAAGCTAAAAGGATAAAATATTTTATCCTATGCCTTTAACTTAGAACTGCAAAGAGAATGAAGGAAACAATTTTGTCTTTATTTATTTTTTTAAGCTCCAAGTACTGCTCTGAAAGTTTTATTACTTCCACTGCAGCATGCATAATGATTGTTTGCACTACACAACTCCACACATTCCACCTGTAACAGAATCAGTAAGACTGAAAACAGTTTAGATATAAATATTAATTTTTTTAATTATTGTAAGAAAAAAAAAAAGCATTACATTTCATTACCTCTGTAAGATACACACAGAGTTCTTTAAAAGGCTGCAGCAGACTAGCATCACGTATCTTTTTAATAACAAGGACACTCTTGGGAGGTTTGTTCCATGTCAACCGCTGGCTTGCTGGGTCCTGAATGTGCCTGGAGAATAGAACAAAAAAAGACAAGGTAGCATAAAGCTTTAGGATATTTAGATTTAAAGTGTCCCTTCATCAAAAACTGTTAATATGAAAAAAGGTAAACAGATGATTAAAAACACTGAACAGCTGAAAAAAAGGGCAGAGGCATGCTGCAATGCCTCATAGGTTTTCAAAAATGTTACTACATTTTGCTTTGACAACATTCTAGTCCAGTAAGAGTATATTCTTAATTGTAATCACACACAGTCCTCGAACAACAGGAAGAAGGATACAACAGTTTATAATTGTAATGATGCTTTTTCTCCCATGAAGTCAATCAGTGCTCCACCATATCAAGATGTAACACTGCATTAAGTTGTCCATGTCTGCAACTGCTAATATGCTAATAATATTTGCAGACAGGGACTTTAATAGAAGTACTACAAAAGCTACTGGGATCGAGTTCTTCAACTGATATCTGCCCTGAGGCTTCCAGCCATAATGTTTTCCTCTACCTTGTCTTAGTGCTCTCTCCTCTTCAACTGACTCAAAATTAAGAGAAACAATTAGAGAATCAGAAAAAGCTGCAGCATAAACTTGTTGGGTTTTTTTCTTCCAATATTGTAAATTAAATATTTAGCTTATGTCAATGTAAACTTAAAAAATAGTATAGTAGTTCCAGCCCAAATACTGTTTTCTTTTTAGGAATGTTTCCTCCAGCATTTTCACTGGTATCAGATCACAGTCAAAGTTTCTTGATATATTTTGAAAGCTGTAGATGCAGTCAAATTCTACAGTTTTTCTACTAACATTAAGAACTCTTTCAAAACTACACTACCACAAGGGAAGGGCAAATATTTTAATAATTAAGATCCACACAGTGGATCTGTACTAAATCCTCAAGACAAGTCTCAACAATTATGAAAAAAATGTACTATTTAAACTCTATTCTGGGAAGTCTGCACTGCAACTCTTATATTTCTTATCAAAAAGCCTCAAAATTAAGGGCTTAACAAGACTAGACACCTAAAATCTTCTATTCCAATACAGTATCAAGGTAAACATTACAGATATGTAAGTATAGGCGAGTTTTGTGCAGTACTTCTTGAAAACACTATCCTATATATTCATTAGTTTTCTCTTAGTGTTAAGTCCAATATAGATTTATCTACTTAAAGTAACACAACTACTGCTTGAAATTAAAAAAAGTTGAACTTTTGAAAGTATTTCAAAACTGCTCTGTTTCTCTATTGTCAGATTGCATTCAAAGACTTGAGAACCTCAAGAACTAAGTTACTTGTGTATGAATAATTTTGTAGCTTTCTAGGGATAAAAGTGGATTCAGCAACAGAACTTCACGTTGCTCCATAATACATTTGGTTGATTTAGGAATATTCAGATGCATTTTTCTACTTTGTTTGCATCCATTTCTGAGCTACATAATTTCACAGTTGTATTTTACAGATTATAAGTATCTCATCTTTTTCCATATGGTGCAGATAATCCACAAAGCAAAGCAGATTAGTATAAATGCTGTACAAGCCAAATTTACAGAGATTTGTATTTAGCACTCCAAGGGTTAAAAGAAAACAGACAATGCTGCTGGAGATGACACAACAACTTGCTCATTTTTCTTTCAAGAAAAAAGCTGAATGCCTATATTGTACAGAAAAATACAGCAGAAATTGTAGGCTAATGAAATAATATTGAGCACCTTTACCAACATATAAACTACCACAACTCTCTCTCTATTATTACATAACACAGAGCAGTATAAACATGCAGTTACTTCTACACTCAGAATCATGTACAGGCTAACAACATCATGTTAAATTTCATCTCACTGGATTTTACTATCACAGAATCATAGAATAGTTGATGTTGGAAGGGACCTCCGGAGATCATCTAGTTCAATCCCCCTGCTCAAAGCAGGGTGTTGGTTTGTTTGTTTGTTTTGAAGATAAAGTATTTAGTCTTAAATATCACCATGAATCTCAGATTACAATGCATATGATATGGGAGGCTTCTCCTGCCTTCACTTGCCAATCAACAGCTAAACTGGCAAGAAAAAAAAAAAAAAAAAAAGGATTTCCAGTAATGCGTTTAACATTTACATGTTTATTGTTGCCAAATAATTGCAAAGGAACAGAAGCTGAAGTTTTATATGCCATTTTTTATATAGATGGTGACTAAGAATACAGTTTTCTATACTGAAGTTAATTTCATAGAATTAAATTCCTCAGATCTCAATACTGTTAAAAAGGAAAATACATATACAGAAACATCCCCCCCCCCACAGATTTCACCATAATCAGGCTACTATGTAAAGCTAGCAAAGAAATAAAGACTGCAGCACTGCTTTTCACTTAAAAATCCAGGAACTAACACAGAATTTATTCAAACCAGTCTGTCTATTTCAACTGTACTCACCAATTCCACGTAGTTCTACTAAATAAGAAATTATTCATAACATGCTGCAAGATCTTCATGTTTTTCTCCAGAAGTCAGGCAGGCAAATGCAACAGAGCTCCAAAAAGAGCTGAGGCTTACATCGTTTCTTACTAAATTACTATCTCAAAGAAAGCATTTTCCTCTGAAGTTGATTTCCAGTTAAGTATTTTGATCAGCTTCAATAATAGGTTGTGAGGCTTTACAGAAAAGTTCCTTATAAAAGAGTATTACAGAACTTCAGAGGCAACAATGTTTTATAAGAAAAATCCCATTTCAAGAAAGAGTTTAAACACAGTTAACTGACCACGCCTCTTCCCTCAAAATACAAATACTTAATTCTTTTTTAACYGAATAGTCATTCTGTTCTTCTGGTCCTTTTACACGACAGCCTTCGACTAGCAGGTTTTTCAACACAGTCATCACCATTAGCACTCAACAAGACACTAAGACCATGGCTAACTGATGCCCATATACACAAACTAGGATTTTCTGTTAAACTCTTTTCACTGAAGAGAATGCTAACAAGAAGAAAAAGCAATAGCAAAAAGATATAGCTTGTTTTTAAAAGCCACAAGAAACAAGAAGCAGCCACAAGAAACTCACGAACAGTAATTTACAATTTAGTTTTCAAACAGTCCTTTCCTTCTACAACTTAAGAATGCCCTATTTCCCCAGCTATTCTGAATACTGCATTAGCTGTCCTTTCCTTGGCAAGTAGCTTGTGCTTAGTTTTGCCACAGCCTCTGTACTGAACTGCTCCTGACACTATCATTATATTGTACCAATGCTGGCTCAGCCCATGGGGAGGAGCATATTCATCACAATCAGGTGGGTAAATGTACAATGAAAGCTAGATTTTCAGATGAACTTCAGCATACCAAGGCACTAACTTAAGAACAGACAGAAAGCATGAGGAAGTTAAGAGTTCCCCAGCTCCTCAAGACTTCCGCCACACCTTGTGGGAGAAATTAAAGTATCACCAACCTGTTTTGAGGAAAACTACTATTATTTAGGTGAAGATCTAGGCAAATAAATATATAATCCAAATACCTTAAATTTATTTAATTTTAACTGAAAATCAGAGCAATAAGATAGAGCTTTTCAAAAGAACGTTAACCAAATTAGTAGTCCCTATGTATCTACAGCACCCTATCAATTCCTTGTTTGACCAAGTCAAGACACCGTTTACTTAGCATATAATACATGGTGATAAAAGGTAATACTTTATGTCACCCAACCTACAAAATCGAAATGTTTACATAGCTGCTGAATAGAAACCACCCCTTAATTTCACACAAAATTTACCAGCAACACAGACTAAAAGCAAACTTGCCTAGATGATATTCATACACGGAAAGTGCCACAGATAGATAAAAAATTTCAAACTACAAGCTTAAATCACATTATACCAAGAAAGGGAAAGACCTTCTCAGACTTCCCGGTACATAGAGCAATTTCTCCTCATGTTGTCCATAAAAATTCTTGTTCTTTCACCCTTTCCTCTGCCACTGAAAAACAACTCTCATTTCATACATACATACATATATATATATACATATATAAATAAATGAAAAAACACACAGGACATACCTAAGCAAAACTTAAGTACTTAAAAATAGAGAAGGGCATGGAAATAGTATTAAGTGAAATCGTTCACTATTTTCCAAAATACATATACCAAACTGTGAGAATACTCCATTAGTTTAGGTAGTAGAGTGTGGGCCTAAGAACACCAGATGAATTAGTAAAGGAAGAATTACCACAATTAATTCCCTTCTAAACATCTGTTACCCTGGAGGAAGTACTCCAACTGGCAAAACCCATTATATACCTACACAGAGAAATCCTGATTGCATCCTATCATCCTCTGGGAAGAAAAGAGGATAAACAATGACATTCAAATCTGTATTATACTTTTCAACCCACAGATCAAGCTAATACAAATCTAATTTGGTTTTACTTGAGAATCCGCTTGCAATGCTATCATCCATTCTCTTCCCAGACTAACCTTTCAAAGGGTCTGTGTGATTCAAATGGCAGGCCATTTTCTGCAATACAGACTCCGCACTGGCAATCAAGCAACACAAAAACCTCTGAACATCACATAAAATACAAACATTGCTGATTAGGGGAGTGAGTAGTGGAAAAGCAAACTGTTACTTTCTTTCACACAGAATAATCATAATACTTTTATTTTGACATGATGTACTTACATGATTGTTTTAGGATTTTGCAGCATACAGGCCTTTGGTCCAAAGGTGGTCACTGGGCATGGTCCATGCAAGGAACGTGTCCTCCTGAAAAAAAAATTAAAAAGATAAAAGAATGTGAGGGCAAACTGGATACAATTAGCTCCCCAACCACCAAAGCCACTTTGAAAAACCACATTAGGCAATGCAGGGCAAAGTACATTTCTTAAACCTGCATTTGCTGTTGACCAGTCAATATAATTTTATGTGTATTAACTCATACATTCAAAAGCTAAAACGTAACTCCTCTACCTAGTCCTAGTGATTTCAATTCAAGCCTCACTCCCAGCTTATCCACTCCACATACTGAGTATTTACTTCCTAAACACTAATACTAAAGGCACACACTCTTCTTACTCATTTAATCTTCACTTTGCACAAAGGAATCATCATAGCCTCAAACAAGGTACAGTCAAGTTTCCTCAAGTTCGTTCTGTGAAGGCATGTCTAGCCTGCAAAGTTTTTTTAGTCTTAACTCTCTTCTGACATTACAATACAGAACAATATATATGTGTCTGAGCCAAGACAGAGAGCTACACAATAGTAAAAAAATCAACAACAAAATTTCATAGATAAATCCTAGACTATAGAACTATAAAAACTACCTTTGAGGTCTCACTATTGTGCAAAGGAAAAAAAGACCATATAATGCTTAAGAAACAAAATACAAATAATTCCTATTTCAGAATTAGATATGTAATTCTTAAGTAAAAAGTCTTACCTTTTTTCTAAGCTAGAATAATAAGGAATTAAAATAGCTAAAGGATATATTTTTCAACTCCACAATTATGTTGGCTATTTTTAGAATTACAGCAGAAAGCATAAACAAGTACTTAACACTTCAAGTCCTGACCAGGCAAGCAACTGAACACTTCATATTTTGTATTTGTAAAATAACACTGAGAAATTATCAAATGAGAGACTTGTGGCAACACTCAAAAGCAGCTCAAACTATCTCTGTAATAACACAGCTGAATAAAAAAACAGCAGCATTCAGCTTTTGTTATGTAGTTCAGGAGTTTCATGACCTTCACTGAACAAGTGTGCCCAGTCAATTATTTGAAATACAAAAAAGTAGCCTGCTTTTTTGTTTGTTTATGGTGTATGCACTTTATCTTCCTTAATATTTTGGCATTTGGCATTTTGGCATTAATTTTTGTTGACAATGAGACAACCAAACACCTAAGCATACAAACACAATAATTAAGTCCAAGACCTTTGTCTTCAGGGCACATTCTCAGCAAAAAAACTGCAGTAACTGTTAGCTGTGCGTCATTAGACAGTTATAAAGGACTAGTTTGGATCAATTCCTGGGTGACTTCAGCTTCACTGCTGCAGACACATTAACAGCTTTCTTTCTGTATTTCTCGAAACACTATATCTTATCTAAGAGAACACAATTTTAGAACAGGACAGGCAGACTGATTAAATCCAGTATAAATATAAGTAAAATTATTTAAGTAGTATTCTTAATCTCAGTAAGTACAGTAACATAAAAATTAGGTTTTCTAGTGCAAGTCTTGATAAGCATTTACAAAGAAACCTCACAATACCTCCCACCTCCCTCAGCAAATCTATATATGGGAGTAAAACTTACCTAACTCATGTAACTACTGTTGAAACATTAGGTAAATACTATTAGAAGTATTACAATAAAAACAAGTGGGAAATATGCTTTTCTTATGCTTAATTCAATTAACACAGGAAGTGTTAACTAACCTATTGCTTGGCAGTAGCAAATCGTTATTCTACTGCCTGTGTTTGTGTGTACTGTAAAGTAACTCAGACTGGCCTGGTAACCTTAGCAGTTAATATAACATGGCTCACTCTTAGTCTTGAAAGCAAAACCCCCAAATCTACTAAAATCACAAGTCAGGTGAAGAAGATATCTAATCAAGGAATAACAGCAACATTCTGTTGTTCCATGTCTAAGAAAATACGCTTGTGTAAGATTGTATTCCAATAATGAAAACAAGTATTTAATTTCACACAGAAGTGATATCTAATCAAGGAATAACAGCAACATTCTATTGTTCCATGTCTAAGAAAATACGCTTGTGTAAGATTGTATTCCAATAATGAAAACAAGTATTTAATTTCACACAGAAGTGATATTTGTTTTTCAAAAAAAACCCTTTTTCTTCATTTATAAATCCAGGAATGACTCATCCAGTCAGATAAGATTATTAGCAAGTGTTTCATAAAGTTGCACTTATTTATATTAAAATAGAAAAATGAGCAAAGACTTACATTATTACAGATTAATGTATACACCAGTACATGTAAAGGAATGGTAAGTCTCTGTCTACTTCAGAACAATTACACCAGAAAGTAGGATATTAAAATAATACTCTGGCAACATCACCTCCCACTTGCTCTACCCAAGCCTCACCCAGTAACTGTCTTTTTTGCCTTCTTTCAACAGAGGTCCTTATTCCATGCCACTCCCTGTAACTGGCTAATCTCTCCTCCTACAAGGAGCAAAGATACACATCTGACCTACACAACATTCAAACAGAAGTTTTCTCTGCAGGCTCTGCTTAATATTTGGTACAGATTTTGATTACTGTTTTGCTTGTTTTTATTAGAACTCAGTCTATGCACTATTCAACCAACCAAAGGCAATATGTTTGAGTGACAAGAATTTAAAGTGGTTTGTAGTTAAGACTCTCTTTGCTAAGAATGAAGAGTAATGCTCTGGAAATTTTACATCTCAGGAAAATAAACTTGCCAATTCAAAGCAGACAGGCAACTAATACAATTTGAGTATTATACAGCTAGCTGAGAACACTTAGTCTGACATGCTGCACAATGCCTTCAGRTAGTTTTGCACTTATTGAAAGACAGCCACGGAGCATTTTACAGAGCATTTTAATGAAAAAAAAACCACTTGTAAACAACAGATCTAGTCAAAAACTACAATGGATAAGGTCTACAAAGATCACTTCCAGTTTCAAAAAGTAGTATCTTGATAGAAGATAAAAAATAAACAGAAATTTAGACTACATGGTCTTTTTACACAGGTTGACTAAAGTCTATAATCCTAAAGATTCAAGTTATGAGGGAAAAAAGAAACACCAGTTTTACAACATCCTTTTAATGCAAAGACTTACCTATTAGCTCTGATGCACAGCCTAGTAGCTAGAACAGTAAAGTCAGAGGGTAGTCCTTTGTGAACATTTCCCAAAGGCATTAAAGTACATTGACTTTCTGAACTACAAATGCAAAGTAATTTTCTAAGCTTTTAGTTTCTTTAGATATAGATTTTTGTCAGACCTCCCTTCACTATAAAGCTTCCCCTGCTATCTTGATTCTCACCCATGTATGCTCTTCATTGCAGCCACAATCCTACCTACCAAGCAGTAGGAGTGGAAGAGAATTTCATCTGTTAAGCAATTCCTCCGTGATTCTGTCTGTGCTTCAACCATGTGGACTGTCACAATATAGTAGTGTTAAGTGCTGATAAACTTCCCACAAGAACAAGACACACTGCTACCAAATATTTAATAGCTACAACAGGTCCAAAGATCACAACATCAAAAGTTGAATCCAAGCTGTCCACATGACAAAGCACTGCAAGCAGATTAGCAATTTGGCTTGAAGAAAAAATGGGCGTTTCTAACTGCTGCAATATGATCTGCAAGCACAAACTTACTTTGTGCTGCCTCACATTACCATGTAACTTAAATTCCCATTCAGGTTTTTCATGTACAGCACTAGAGCTCTAGCTAGAGCATTTCTAAAAAATTACAGAAGTGACTTCCATGTTCATAGATTCTTTTTGATACTATGAACTCCGCAGATATTGGTTTTGACAGCCATGCCATTTTGATTACAGGTATGGTTTAAGTCCTAGTATCTTCCCTCCTTCATTTTGGACTAAGGACCATCTGAAGTGCATTTTAAGGACTCCTTAAAAGCAACCTGTTGAGCAAGAGGTAAAGTTCTGCCAACTTGGCAAGAATCTGGAACCAAGCACAAATCTGTTTTTTCCTGTGGCTTGAGTTACTATCAAGCTTTGAATTAATATCCCTCAGTACAGAAGCTTTTGTGTTTTATTTCTGTAAGGTACTTAGAACTTCTGAAGCTATGTTGAAATACGACAAATACCCCTTCGTATTCAAAGTTGAAGTCTATCCTGATACCCTGGAATTTGAATACTTAGGCACAATGGATTCCTCAAATCTGAAAATTAATATTTTGCATTTATCTGTTTACAGGCAATAACCTTCTAAGATTCTATATTTCACAAACTTCCTTCAGCTGGAAATATACCCATACTTTCTTAACAATCTTTCTTAGAAATAATCGATTTCAACACATGAGTCTCCAGATAGGAGTTTTATGTACAGATTCTCTTCAAAAAAAAAAAAAGGGGGGGGGGTCTATTTTGTTTCACATAGCCCTTTCTAAATGTAAATACTTTCTTGAAGTCAAACTCTGACATATTCAGCTGAGACAGCATTTAAATGTCACACACAAAGCAAATGAGTAATACATTGTATTGCTGAAGCTGTATGTGCATGTGTAGATTGTTGCCAAAACACCTATAAAAAAAACAGTTTAAAATCTACTGAGGAACACTAAAACAGAAGCAAGGCCTCACTACCAACCAGAACCTATTTACATGAATGTGGTTTAGTGAGGACCACCTAGCGGGCTTGTTCAGAAATTCAAGTTCTTTTCACAGCATGGACCACACTAGGATGATGGCTCACTAATTATCTCTCTCCCTATTCATTACAACAAAATCCTATTTTTCTTTCTGCTCATTATCACTTGACACAGCTGCAGGACTACAGTTATACAAAAAGAGTAATGATAACTACAATATACTTTTTTTTTTTTTTTCCTTAAAGGTAGCACAGCAGGAAGAAACAAGAGCCATACCGGAATTCTTTAGTGCTTCCCAGGGCTGGTGAAGCAGACAGGCTTCGTGACTTAGCTCGACCCCGGCTAGTACTGCTCCACTCCTCATCATCATGACAGGCTGAGCAATGATAAGCAGATTCTGAGCTCGTATCAGCTTTATTGGTACACAGTTTTTCTTGATTCATCTCCATACTGGAAGTGAAGGAGCTTCAGTTAGGGAAAAACTCAATTCCTGTGGAAAAAATGCCAGGGAACAAGAGGTAGGGAGGAAAGAAGAAAAGTTTCAGTATTACCAAAGCTAATAAAACAAATATTAGACACTGGCTGACATGCTTAGAATTTTGAGAAACACTTCTCAAAGAGATCTGGGTCATTGAGAAGTTCTTCAAAATCATCAGAATACACTGGAAGGAAGAAAGACCAGAATTCAAACACAGAGGTTCCTAAACCTACAAGTAGAATGTGCAGTCTTGTGAAATGGTGGGGGAGACATGGGTGAGAAGAGGAAAACGAAGCTCCAGGAGCTGAGGCTCAGTGCGGAGATGTTGAATGCTACTAGTTCAATAACAGTACAAGTTCATGTCTCCAGCTGCATACGGGGGAAATAAATTCATTTTTTAAACTGTAGAGGAAGAAAAGCTTTAGATGTTTGCCAAGAATCAAGACCCACGAAAACCTATTAAGCCTCCTCTTAGGTACATATATTGAATAAATTCAACTAGAATACTCTAAGCTACAATACTGAAAAACACCTGTCAATGTATGGAAAAAAAAAATGGAATAGAGAAGCTTAGTAAGCTTCACTTCTTCAAAAAATTGACTATAAGACCAAGCTGAAGAGAGTTCTTAAATCATTCATGACAAATTGGGGAAATGGTCCAAACTAAACAAATAAGGACAAGTGTGAATTATTTCACTTCCACAAATAATCAGCACAAATAAGATGAAAAACAGCTGGCTAGACAGAAATTTCACAAAAGTTAAAAAAAAAATCACAGACCAAGTATGAGTCTGTATGCTTAATTTCATGATACAAACAATATCATAGGTAATAAGTCATCTTTTTGCTATGCTTTGTACTTGTACGGTCTCATTTGCGCAAGATATCACAGTTTTACTCCACTGTACTCTGAATACATAAATAAATATCTGTATTTTCAAGTCCTACTATCTTTCTACATCTCGTAACACATTTTCTCCCCCAAAGTTGTGCTCAATAGCAAAGAATGATAACTTCAGGCACAAAATTACATTTTGAAATAAACCTGTTCTTCTCAAAACATTCTGTACTCTTCTACACCTGTGCTAAGTAATTCTTCAATAAGCTAAGTCTATTATTTTCAGTATTTTAAATATCCGTGCTTCCCTGAAAGTAGTAGAAACCCCATATATAAGCTCTCATCTTTATTTGAACCAAGTAGAAGAAGCCTTATCACAATAAAAACAGAAAGCAACTTACACTGTATAAAGAAACACTAAACTATAGGCAAATAGTATCTAAGCTAATGAAGTACATTCCTCAAGTGATTTCAACAGCAGAAAAAGTTGATTCATTAAAAATTTGCAGATTAAAAAAAAAAAGGCATCATTTTAGACAGGCTTCCCATAGTATCCTGTACAAAATGTGTCATAACATTATTGTAGCAGTTWAAAAGGACTGTGACTCAGGAAAAAATAGGGTAAAAAAAGGTATTTGGTTGTAAAGTTACAAAAGGATGGCAATTCCAAAAATTTTACAAGTACTAAGCTTCACAACATTCCAACTTTTAGATAACAAAAGCATCAGGAAAATAGTGATTCAGTAGTGAGTCAGAACTAGCAGTGGTTCATTACTTATTTGGATGGAACTATCACCTAACTAAATTATAAAAGGTTTTTGCTCCTGCTGTAGATTGTGCTTGCCCTAACAGAACACCACTACTAAGAGCTACAGTTACTGTCATCCATGAATAATTTCTAACATCTTGTACTCATAAAGGTATCGTTGTTTAGTTGTGGGTTACTCATTGCTTAGTATCACCTATGACCAAGAGATGAGAAATGCTCATTTCAACACACTGACTATTCTGACATCTGTAACTACGAAAAACGTAGCTCAATTTTCAGTCAACTCCAAGCTCAACATAACTTTTGTGCCAGTTACTCGATTTGCGCACGTAATTACTGGGATCGTACAAGCACACAGTAGAACAGACTGAAATCTGACACAGCATAATTTTTAATAGGTTCTCATTTGCATTACTTTTTAATCACAGCCTCATCAAGTTTCAGGAATACATCACTGGCTGGTTGTTTCTGAACTAGGTACAAAAATCAAGTCACTTAAATGTCTAAATTTCAGAAAACAAGCAACTTTACTTATGAGATATTCAATACCTCTGACTGGAAAGGCCCTTTCAGCATCTGTGCGTAACTGTGGAAGATCTTATATTGTTTGTTTGTTAATTCATCTTCTAAACTAAGCCACYGTTTTTATTTTAGAGATTCTAGACTTGAACAAGCATTTAATTTCCCCCCCCATCACCACATGCAAACTGGTTTCTGAATTAATAGTTTTCCTGGTCAAATACAAAAAGAATCAAAATTTTAAGTTCTGAAAATTAAATAAGAGGATTCTATCCAACAGATTTTTAAAAGAAAGTCATAAGGAAGTCAGAAAATTAGATACTCATTCACCTTCCATTTGTACCTACTCACACCTGAATTGCATGTACCATAAAAATGCAGAAGCCTATCAATCAACTTATCGAAAAAATCTAGTACCTCAATTTATACTTTTATATCTAAGGATTATTCTTTATAAGCTGAAATCATTAATACAAATAGAACATTGTGTTTGACACATCTATTTTATAGGGCCCACACAAGCCTCTCCAGCATCTTTACTGGACTCCTATGGTCTTAGCTAATACTAGCCAAAACTAGTACACTTACAGTAAGTCAAAGTTAATGTCTATGAGTCAATACATTCCATTTTGTAAAATTAGCCAAAAAATGCTGGAGATAATTCTTCACCAGCCGAAGAGGCCATCTCTTCATGCATAATCAGGATAAGAAAAAAATATATATATACTGGAAAAGGTGGGGGAAGTGGATAAAAGCAACCACTGTAACTCACTGTGTTTTATTATCCAATTTAGAAACCAAGTATTTAAAAAGGAAACCTTATCATCACGGAATACCCTAAAGAACCATGCAGAATACTTTTTATCTGTGTCATTAGTTAGCTCTCAATACAAATTGCTGCTAAACTATTTCACAAGTATTGAGACTGAAAACTAGTAGTGAACAATCACACATCTCCTCTAATCCATCCACAGCAGTGTATTTCTCAAAGATATTATTTCCCCATACATATATCCCATACATCCCCACTATGCATACACTCTCACAAGTCAGAATTTTATGCAACTGTTTAAAAAAATACTGCAGAAAGAGCACACACAAAAATTAGACAGCCCAGGTAGTTAACAGTACATCATTTTCCTTTGCTTTCCCATCACATAGGTTATCCACGCCGCATTCCTTTTTATTCAGACACTGAGTGCTGAATCTGGACCTATGGAAATAAAAATGAGAACAACAGGTTGGTTAACAAAGTGCATGGAAATGCAACATCTGTGAAAGGTGTTTAAGGAGAATTAGTCTTCTCAGTAACTTCACAGCTGATATGTTCCCATCCTGTACCACCTTCTCACTCTTAACTAAGAGATACAGAGAACAACAAGGTGCATTTCCAAGTGACTTTGCTGAAAATATCTACCATCTGACAGATGCTCTCGGTGGGGAAAACCTGATTAACACAAAACTGGAAATAAGAAGCTGCAAAGATCTAGCAGTACCTACAGCCTAAGAACTTGATATTCCTCCTGTGCAATACTTTCTAATTCAGACTGTTTTAACTACAGCTTACACCATGCACTGTTTAATTAACATTCCCTCACAAGACCCTTATTAAATAAGCAGACCTGACATAAGGACAAAACTATCACTGAACAGCATCCAGGATTGGATCCAAAACCTTCAGCACATGTCAACAAACATGTGAACAGGCTGCTCTTGTCTAAGTCATGACCAAAAGTTAATAAAAATGGGATTTAGAAGTTCAGCATTACATAATGAAGGAGAGTTGAGAAAGACTAACATTTTCATATTAAACTTCCACAACAGTGTCCCAAAGTGGCAAGTTGAGTCACCCCTCTCATATGCATCCACCTTTTTATCATAGTATCACATCTTCTGCTCCTTAGTCCTTATAAACGAACACTCCCATGAACCAAAATTTCACAGAGGCTTCATCAAACCATCCTTACATGGAAGGAAACAATGTAACATCCCAGAAGTTCTACTATCCTGTTTAGACTGTGATTAGGGATTTATACTTCAGGTCTACCTTAAAAAAATCATCATCTCCACTAGAATGACATAAAAAGAAATATGATCTTTCAAAGGAAGCAGCTACACAAGTAGCATAAGGCTGCAATTAAGAGTCTTTAAGGAGTTTAAATCATTTTTGATGAGCATGTTTTCAAGTAGTTATTTTGTAACAAAGTTTTCCTTTCTGTCAAATGCATGCTCCCAATTCACTGTAATTAGATGATTACTGCAGGGTCCATCCTGACCAAATACACATGCTGCATTTAATATGCCTTTAAGATTGCAGCTACTCTACTAATTTCTTTAAAATTGCATCAGCCATTCAAAACTCTTCGTTTTGCAACTTATCAACCACGTATTAGAGCAAAAGAGGACAAGGTTACATCCAGAAACTGTACCAGTTGTTCTATTGCCACAGACTCCTGTTCCTTTGTTCTGTATAGTATTCACTTCACTCTGCAGGTAAGTTTTGGGGGTTTTGTTTTTTGTTTTTTTTAATTTTACTCAAGAAAGCACTCCAATAGAGCATACATGCACACGACTCCATCCACAAGGCCCTAAAGCTCCTCTCACCCAAAAAAGAAGTGACAACTGTATCAGGTTGACAAGACTTTGTTTTAGTTCAGAACTTTGTTTTCTAGTGTGTCTGATGCAAGAAACAAACAAACAACCCCACCATACTGAAGTCTAGCTGTCTGACACCAGCTGAAATTCTGTGGTATCTTTTTTGATTACATACTTATGTGCTATTTCTACTAAAAAAAAAAACAAAACAAAAAAAAAAACAAAAAAATCAGACAGTATGACTATCACATGTTAAATATCCAGGGAAAACAAATCCCTGTGTTAACCCTTCCACTACAGAAATACCAACACAWCAGGCACCTTTGCTTAACATACTATAATACCAAGAAATAGATATTAATAACCTAAAACTCAGACTCCTAGATATATCCCTATCYGTGTTAGTCTGAAACAAAGATGTCAAAGAAACAAACAAAAAAGGAACTGGATCGCACATCTGATGTGTAACCAGCAGATCATGGGCCAAATTAAGTTGTCCTGTTATCCTTTCGAGAAACTATCCTCCTACCTCAAGACCCCTTATTGCTCACTTACCAGAGCGCATCTACAGTTTACTCCGATTGAACTGTTCTCCTGAGTTTGCAGAAGTTACCCGCGAGTCCGTTTGTCCCAAAAGAAGAAAGTCCACAGGGAGGCTAACAGCTCACTCAGTTTCCAGAGAACCGCCTGATACGCTCTCCACCTCGGCGGGGGGAAAGCAGCCCCTCCAGGCAACAGCAGCAGGGGAGGCAGGCGCCGCGGCTCCCCCTCGCTTCCCCCACTCTGGCGCTCGGGCAACGAGCACCGGACCTGCCCCGGAACGGCCGCTCCGCACCCGGCCCCAGCGCCACGGCGCGCCGGGGAATGCTACACAGCCCCCGGCGAAGGACACGCACCAGCCCCCGCAGGAGGCCGCCCTGGACTCCCCTCACAGGAGCCACCTCCCACCCCCGCCTCAGGGCCCAGGCGCCCCCCCGACTCACCGCGCCACGGGCTGCTTCACGACCGGGAGAAGCCTCCCGCCCCTGCGCCTTCAGAGGCCGGCACGCCGACCCCGACGGTGGTGGCGGCGACAGCGTCTGCTCCCGTGCAGTGAGCGGAGCCGGCGGACCCTACGCGCCTCCATCGTCCTCTCCCCGCCTCCTCCGGAGAGTCGGCCCCAGAGGGCAGCGCGCATGCGCGACAGAACTGCCCTCCAGGGCCGGGACAGCCCTACGTCTGAACGCCTGCGCAGTCCGCCCTCCCGGAGCCCTGACAGGCGTCGCTGTACGCCTGCGCGAACGCCTCCGGCCGCTGGGGCAAAGGCGGACGCATCATTGCACATGCGCGGGCTGTGCCTGAGGGAGGGGCTGCCATTGGCGGTGTTGTTACGGGGCAGCATACGCTGCTGCATGGAGGGCCCGGAAAAACTTTTCTGCCCTAAAAGATTGTCACTGCACATTTCAAATGAGGTCTCCTGAACAGGGCAAGATTCAACCTGCCTCAGCCATCTAGGTTTGCAGCTCTCCAAACCAGCAGATCCTACTGTAGGGAAACAGAGTAGCTGTTGCATGTGGTGGTGGACCCATGCAGAGGGGTCAGCCGATACATTTCTTTCATTTTCACTACCCTATAAATGACTTCCATGTTAGTTTCAATTGGAAATTGTCTGTAACTAGAATTAGTCCTCACAAAGGTTGCAAAAAGCAGCATAGGTCAAATGTTAAGAAATAGGCATGATGCTTGAATGTCAGCTGCAAAATCCATCATACCATCATTGACCAAGTGATGGTTCTATTACGGATAATTAATTACATCCTCAACCTAAACTGTTGACTTCTGAAGGCAAAGCTTTGCAATGCTGTGTTCTTGTTTTATGCATAATAAAACTATCACTTCTGCAGTCATTTCTGAGCTAACCAGTCACAGGTACAGGATGGGGCACTTAAGTCAGGACACATTTTAGGTCTGTCCCAGATGTGTAACATATGTAACCTCATGCATTCCGAGCTAAAAACAGGCACAGAACTGGATATTAAATTAGCTTTGTCCACTTTCTGCCCTTCAGTTCATGCCACACCTGTTACGCCCGTTACTATGGCAGTAGTTGTCTGCACACGTTTCACTCACACCCATCTAGTGTGCAGTAACTGTCATGAACTTTTCTCAATTTACTCTTTCCTTAGAACATCATTTAAATATTTTCTGCCATAAAATTCCTGTTTGGGAATGCATGTCACCTTACTGTATTTGAATCCTTCTCATCGCAACTACAAGCAGAAGCTCCTGACATGCAAGCAGCAGTTTTCCAGTCTGTCCTTAATCTGAAACTAAATTTTGAGCAAGAGTAAAAAACAAAATAAAAAACTATTCAATTTTAATAGTTGCTTGGACCTGCTTCCATCTGTTCATTATGAATCGAGTATTTATCTTGAAATTATCAGAAATTTTGTCACAAATTTCAAAAGAGGTAGGATTAGGCCCCTATATAGATGACAACATGAAAGCAATCCTTCACAGTTGTCAAGACAACACGGGTTTCTAGACTGTATTTTCCACCAATACTGCTCTATTTTTAAGAGGTCATATTTTAACCCAGACTCATACATGTGACTCACTGGAAAATATTTCAGAGCAAATCTAAAAAGTGAGAACAGTTTACACCATTTGAGAATTTGGTAATTTGGAATTTTTCTCTCTTAATGCAGAATTGCATGTTTTCAGAAAACTAAGGAGTTACAAAACAGAATTCATAGTCAATGAACAAAGAGACAAAACAAAAAAAGAGGAAGCAGTTGCTATATATGGGGAAATACCATAGCCAATGTTACACCACTTACCAGAGAGAGCAAAATTTTGAATCCGAGTCACAATTTCTCCTTGATCTTCCTTTCAGACAATGTTAGAGCCCAGACTGCAAGGAATTAAGGAGACAATACACAGTTCCATGAAGTCAATGATAACTTAGAGACTCAAATATTTTGAAGGTGCTTAAAGGGATATTCAAACTGTAAAGTGATAATACCAAATGATATTAGGAAGTAATATAGAACTATGTTTCACAGAGTCAAGCCACTCATCTCCAAAGCTGCAGTGAAACAACATGTTCAAGCAGACAGGAACCAAGCTCAGACTCGGTGCCTATGTTAACCATATGCRTCCATACCCAATTATCCACTACCAAAGCCAACCAAGGAGTAAATTTTCATTTGAGTTGGCTCTCAGGATGAATTTTTCCAACTCCTTAAAGATGAAAGATAAAGCACCACTAGAACCATCCATCCTCCATTTTGCAATCCATTTGCATCCTCCATCCATCCTCCACAGGAATAGATACGGGCTATTAAAAATAAACATTTCAAAGAGGTGGACTACTTTTTCTAAGCACAGTGACTTCATGCACTTGCTGAACATTTTACAAGAGGTATGAACTCTGGACTTGATGAATGCTTATCCTCATTAATTGGAGATTAAATAAGATTGCTAATCAGCCTATCCTATTTATAAAAGAGCTACAGTTACAGCAGCAGCTCTGAGCTGCCCAGCTTCTGCAGTGACCCTGGAAGCTCTGCTTCCTGGGCTGGATGAATATAACACACAGACCAGTGACACCTCTTCCTTCTTTGCAGATCAAAGTGCCATTAGAAATAGAAGAGTTATGTCACTTTTGAGTGTGTCCTCCCAAACAACATGATCAGAACAGTGCAGCTCCACACTCTAACCCAGGTTGTTCTTCCTCTCTCCCAGGGAAGACACAGGGGAAATGTGAATAAATAGAATCTCTGGTAGTAACATTGAGAAATAAGCATAAAAGCATACTACTTTTTCCTGCTYAGGCTCTCAGCTCTGTGAAATATAATTTTGCTGGCTTTAGATTTACAAAATAGCTAAGTTAACAAAAATGCTATTGTTGAGGGAAACCTCAACTAATCGTACAGAAGACTGGTTCTAGATACAGAGAGGCTCTGTTCGGGCTCCATCTACAGTCCCAGACCTTGCCTTCAGCAGAAGATATTTCCACTGAACAGGAAACAATTAACAAATTAATTGTCTCTAGTAACACTCAACAGGGTTGAAAAACATAGTTCTTACCTTTTGAACTTCTTGTTTCAAATGGTCTCTGACAATTTAGAACTCCTGTGCAATCATGAGGATTAAAGATGTCCATAAACTTTAAATTCTGATGAAAATGGTGGCACATGAGTGTGACAAATGAGCTATTATTAAYGGTGCTGTACCACAAAGCCACTGACATAAGGCCAGAGAAATGCATGCCACAGCATTGCATTCATTATTCATGCTGATCTACAAATACCTCCAATAGTTAAATAAATATCATTATCCCCATTTTAAAGATTGGGAACTAGACTAATTGACTTGCCACAAATATGTGGCACAGCTGAGATAAGCAATCAGGAATGTTGGCATGTAGCCCCACACACAATCCACTTCACAATACAGACTGTCTTTGATAATGTGAGGATAACACTGAGAGGCACTGGCAGCCAGTATAAAGAAAACTTAGGTAATAGGTAATGCAGAGATGCAGGAGAAATGTAACGTGGAGAATAGAAGGGGAGATTGCCAAAGTCTTTGACAGAGTAAATAGCCAAAATTTTAGCACCGTTATTGAACATGACAGTCATCTAGGGGGGAAAAAAAAAAAAGAAAGAAAAGAAAAAACATACAGCAAGTTTGTTCTCGAGTGCATTGCTCCAGTTAGGAAATACTACTGATTTCATAAAGTTTTCAAATAAATTTGAGCAATATTAGGATGACATTTGTTCAAAAGAAAGTGTTCTTAAAGGAATTTGAACACAGATTTGATGGCTGAACATAACTAATCTAGAGCCATACTTTGGATGACTTGCTAACCACACAATACAACCTAGGGATAAGACTTGCAGAGAGCACCGCTCTGGGAAGCCTGATTATCCTGTGGGACTTGCTCTATCTGGGAACAATAGGGATGAGGCAGAAGTCAGCAAATTTTCCTGGTCTTGGAGAAAATGGAGCTAGCTAAAGGTCAATCAGAAGCGCATCTGTTTAATGCTATACTCCATACACTCTGGAAGCAGGCTAGATTACAGGACAAAACCAGCTTTGCACCACGGACCTCCTGCTGCTAGTGCATACAAGATAAACAGCCACTGTCACCTTTCTGGACATTCCTTTGGCATCTGATACCTTTAGCCATGGGATAGAGCTTTCTTGTCTCAAGGATACAAGAGGGTCCCAGGTTAATGCATTAAAAAGACACCTGAGTAATTGGAAACAACAGCTACAGCCCTCTCCCAGAAACCTCCAAAAGAATCAGTTCTTTCCTGTATAAGTTTTACTACATGAACTGGCATCAGCTGATGCAGGCTCAGTTGCCAGTCCTCAGCAGATTCTAAACACATCACCCCATTTTTCATCACAGCTGACTACACCATTGCTGACAGACTTCAGTGTTTAGATGAAAGCAGCCAATGGATTCAGCTTCAACTTGTCCCCCCAYCCCAAAGAGGACAATCATTATGCTAGAGGGCAGCTGAACCAACTTGGAAGAGGTAAAAAAGGTACTCTTGTGTGGAGGCATATGCTTACAATTGGTTGATTCAGCCTATAGCTTCATATTGCTCCTGAATTCCCCACCAGTGCTAAGCTGTCACATAGGAACATCTACTAACTCTGATCAGTAAAACTACTGTTCCATCTTGATGGGCAAAGAGTTGGTTTGAGTTATGCTTGTTTTTGCCATCTGGACTATACCTGTGCTGGAAGTCATTGACCCTGGGAATATTTCCGCTTCAGTACTTCATTCTGTCTTTTTTTCAGTAAGGACTATTACAAGCAAAGATCTGTCAATTATTATTTTCCATATTAAAAAAAAGCACTGTAAACAATTATGCAAAATACATAGTGCTCTTTATCAAAATAGGCCCCTAGGACTTACCTCCTATCTCGCAGCAGGATATAGAGAACAGACAGACCTATGGAGAAAGCCTTGGAATATAACTTGAAGTATTCTAGATGTCCCTGTCTTCCCCTGCATGACACTGGGTGAGTCACGGAGTCTGTTTTTCTACCTACAAAGCAGAGATAAAGAGTTACTTCTCTCTTTATCAATCTTGTCAAAACTGTAATCCCTCTGATACAGGAACTGCCTCTTAGCATGTGCCTGAAAAGCATATAGTCCAGTGAGCCTATCATCTTCTATGGATTTCCAGTTGCTACCTTAATACAAATAAAAAATAAAGATCTAGGTCTATTTATTACAAAACGTTTTGCTGTTCACAGGAAACCTGGAAAGGAAAAGACTATATTAAAATAAGTCATCTAACTTAATTCTTTTTACGAAAGCAGCTTGAATCATTGGAAAATTTAAAAGCTTATCCTCCGGGGAAACTGAACCAACTAGGAGACAGGGTAAGGTGTCTGATAGGCAAGCATGCTGCTGCAGCACTGAAATTCAAGCCAAATCACTAGTTAGATACACAGGCCAGGGGAATTTCTTCCATTTTCTGCAGGATCCCTCCAAAGTGAAGCACCCTTGAAAACTGTACTAGACTTTAATGTTGCCAAAAATCAACAATGTCAGCAATTCCAGGCAGACAGTAATGGGACCCCAGAGAAAATTTCCTGTAATTACCTTGCCCTGACTGTTTGGTCAGGTCTGGGCAATTACAGTTGCTACTTGCTCCCAAACCACCAGTGCTTCAACATGATCTTTCATGACTGAAATATAGAAGAGATCCCAGAATTCAGCCTTATGGAATTCTGGATCTCTCTTAGTATTTCAAGGAAACTGGCTTACTTCTATCATTTAGGCTATTTTCAAAACACACTCTATCACCATAATAAACATTTTAAAAGTATTAAAAGTCATAACTTCAGCTACTAGCTGTCTTCTTGATAGCAGGATGAGCTGGTTGTTCTGAGTCCTTTACATGCCAGAAACCACCCAAGTTAAACAACTACGATAAACACCTTCGGAGGAAGTTGGGTCACAAGCTTTCATAACTGTCTGAACTTTGAGAACAGTCTGACTAGCAATAGCATAGAAAGAGTAAGATGGTTCCTCTACATTCAGTTCCTCTTTGTTGTCAATGTGTTGTCAGCAATATATTGTTTGTCATCTAGAGACCATTATGCAGCTATGGAATGGTTTTAAATAGCAAGAGGCAAAAGTTCAAAAAATAACATTAAAAGTAAGATGACCAATCCCTGTATTTTTCACTAGCAAGGATTAGCAAGTGAAAGCATTAACACTGCAGGCTTTCCTTGCCCAAGTGCTGTACATATATGAAATATTATGTTCTTGTCCCAAAGAGACCATAGATGGAAGACTCCGACTTGCGTGTAGGTTACCATGACAAAATCTTATCACACATTAGCTGACCACAATAAGTACCAATTAGTCACACAATTCACTGCAGTGTGCACATTCATTACTGTTGATGCTTGTTAACTCATGAGTTAAAAGTTAAATTTCTGCTCTCAAAGTCGGTAGGGACCCATCTTGCAGTTTGGTCATTAAGGGACATTTCCTTGCAGTCGTAGGACACTACAATTCTAACTCCAAGAGTTTTGTTGTTAGGTTCACAATCAGCAAAATTATTGGTTTCTTTTTAACAGATGTATTTTAGTTTACTGTGCTTGCTGATTTCTTCCTCTAATTTTGGAGAGCAAACTTTCCAGCATTTCTGGCATTATCCCCCATTGGCCCTCAACCATTTCCAGTAAAAATGGCTGATCTGGAATCATGCTTTTGCTTCCTGTTTTGTCCTTAAGTATTCTCCTGTTGTGAAAGACTAGGTTAACCATTCAGAAAAACACTTCAGTAACCAGGTCAGCAATGTAGTATTTATAAATCTATTATAGAACAACTCCTAATCATAGGAAAACAGAACTTGGTGAGACCTCAGGAGGTCATACTTTCCTCTGCCCCAAGGCAGGATCAATTTTACCCCATGTCATATCTAGCAGACATCTACCAAAACTGTTCGTAAGGTGCTCTAACGGTAGCAACACCACATTAACCTAGGGCAATCTCTCAGTGTTACTAGTAGCTGTTACATTAATAAGCTTTTCCTGATGTCTAATATGAATCTTCCTTGATACAGTCTAAATCCATTACTTTTTGTCCTGTTCACTAGGGACACGGGAAAAAAAAAAAGTTCCCTTAACTCCAGTAGCTTTTTACACAGAGGCTTATGTTTCTGCTGTCATCTTTATCTTTAGATTGAAACATATCTGCTGTTTAATCAGTTCTTACCTATAGTGATTTCTAGATCTTTGAACATTTTGATTGCTGTCCTCTGGACATTTTCCAATTTATCCATGCTTTCTTGAAGCACAGCAACTGAAATTGCAGCCATTACCCTGTCAGAGAAAACACCACTGAAGAGGACAGGCAGGTTACTTCACAGGGTTTACATGGTGTAATTCTATTTGTACAACTTAGTATGTTGGCCTCTTCTGCAATGGCATGGCATGGTTGATTCATTTAGCTGGGGATATGTTATAATCCCTTGATCCTTGTCTGAAACACTGCTGCTTATCTTTTTGCTCCCCAGTTTGTATTTGTGCATCTTATTATTTCTTCCTAAATGTAGCGCGCTCTATTTTTTCCTACTGATTTTCATATAATGTTTTCTGGACTATTCCTCTAATTGTCCTAATCATGGATTTCAGTGTCCTCCAACACATTTGCAGTCTTCTCTTTCATCCTCTTGTTATCTACTCAAAGCAGACTAAATGATAAAGATTTTCCTCATATCTTTTGTGAGGTTGTTTTTAAAGCAACTGATAATTGAAAATATTTATTTACTAAAAAGCAAACTTCAAACATGAAAGTATTTGAAATAAATGAGAAATTTTAAGAATTCAACAGTTTCTGTTTCAAACTTTTTGAGCAACAACTTTTAGCCTGTTTGACTTGTCACATAGTGCTTTCTTGGGTACAAAAATTGTGTCACGGTTATAACAGCCAGAGTTGAATGTGTACACATTGGCACAATTAATATTCTGGTAGTGTTGCATTCATATGGTTGCAACTCCTTCCCCTTGCACTGAGCTTGTACGTGCGAATGAAAGCAGAACAGTATAATCATATATGCAGCCCTGCACACATTTGCTTGGTACCTATTCTCATTCTTTACATGTTCTGGAGTTTCCCTGTGACTTTTAGTGTTGAAATTCCTACAGTCTGCAGTCACCTCTTGGGCCTTGTCAAATATTTTACAAGCCCAAGCAATGGTATATTCTATTCTGTGTGATAAGGGACCCTGTCACTTCAGGACAGAAGCAGCAGGTCTCCTTATGTCCCCAGTGCAGGGGTATCTGAACAAGTCTGTACCTCCTGCATAGAACTGAGAGGATACAAGCAATGGCAGAGGATGTCACCAGCTGCTCCTATCGCATCACTAACCCTTGCTCCAGAACAGCTGGTGGTAGGGTGGAGATGGGTAGGGAGCACTAAGTCATAGTAATCCGGAAGGAAACCTGTAAAAACCACCTGCTTTTTGGAGTTAAAACACTTAGAAATTAAAACTTTTCAGTTAAAACATAAATGCTAGCAGTGCCCTCTAGTGTTTATGAGATGGAGCAAACTTCTTAACTGAACTTTTTAATTAAGCTCAATAACATTACTTACTTGACCACTGTGGCAAAAGACTGGCCATCAGCCAGAATGAACTCATTTTTGTGTCTTTCCCAGAAAGTTTCCTGCAAGTAAGTTTAGGTCAGCCCAATTTTGACAACCCAAAAGGTAGACTTTGCTGTTCCTCTGCACATCAGGCTGCAAAAATTCAGGGTGCAGAAGTAGCAGTGCCTTTTCATCATACTCCATCTCTATAGAGTAATGTAGAAGATTCAGGAAAATAGCACATTTTGCCATGGGCATCTAAGAGAAAGTAGCACACAATAGCATTTTGTATTGTGTGTTTTACCAATGAGTATTGTCTGTAACAGTATTCCATAACAATAGCAGTTGTATATCCCCAAAACACTACAAAACACAAGAGTTTCCAAAAACATGCAATGAGGCATGTTTCCTGGTGTAAACCATATGTTGGAAAAATTATACAGGCCTGAATGCTTATCATCTATCATCATACACACATCTTGGGAAGACCACAAGCATCAAAGTCACGAGTAATCAGTATATTCCTTGTTTGTTCTGCATAATTGCTGGCAGTCCTATTCTGTAATGAAAATCTGACCTATAGGTCTAAGGCTTCGTTTATGGTTTTTCTGTAATCAGAATATAGGCATATGACCCAGTGAAGGACTGTAACAGAAAATTACACAGTATCAACAGGAAGAACCTTAAAAATTTACTAAGCTTAAATGTAACTATTTACTTTTTGGTGGATTTGTCACATTCCCTAAAAATTGTGGTTGACTAGATGTTGGCTGGAAAAAATTACAACTTGACAAGATTCCATATTCTTCTTTATACAATGCTTTTGTGGGGTCCTCTTGTAAGTTGTCAGCCCCTCTGATCCTTGGAATTGGTGGGCAGAGCCTGTTATGGAAAGAAAAAGTCTACCTCTCACCAGGGAAGAATGCATGTAAATCAGTCCCTAGCAGGAAAAATAAGAGGAAAAAAGTTAACAGGTATGGGGCTTAAGGTTAGTAGGATGAAGAGCAGCGCAGGAGGTACAGACAACATTAATGAGTCCATGAAAAGCTTAAGAAATTAATGGCTGCCCTCTAGAGAAGCTTTGCCCAACTGGATGAGTGGATCAGAGAATGGAAGAAGCCCTCAAGTCTCAGACAACYTTCCCCATCCATCTTTCTTCTCTCAGACTGATAGCTCTGAAGAATGGCTTTTGAGGCAAGTGCAACATCATAATCACTTTTATAATAGCATTCTTATAATCCATAAAATGGAGCAGGAAAAGAATTATGCTTTAACCAAGGATCAACCGTAGTAACAGAAGCAAATAGAAAAAAAAACCCAAAACACTGACACCTTATGCCACATGCTCTTTAGTACTGTATTATATGCATTCCCAAGATGTTCATCACAACAGGGCCAGGAGGCAATAAAAATTCCCTACTCCTGAACTTACTCCATTGTGAAGATGTATCTTTGCATATCCTGAAAAGATACAAGAAGTGTTCTCAAACGGTAATGTAACAAGGAAGGCCATGTTAAGTTATTTATAATCATTCAGAGCTGGTAAACCCCCAAGATACAGCAGTGCAGCCAGGCATAACAAGGGAATGGGAGTTGCCATACCTATCTTTTGCTTCCTCATTTGTCCTTGGGCCCACACCTTGACATTGAGCAAGTCCCTTACCATTGCAAAGCATGGATCACCATCACAACTTCCCAATCTAAACTAGTCATTAACAGCAGATGGCAGTAGAAGCTACAGGCTGGTGCTTTCAAGCCAGCACACACATTAGATTTAATCAAAATCAAAGTTTGTTCAGTTACACAGCACCTCAGATATAGGGGACCTAGCAAGTGTGGCTTGCATGCTCATCGTGGGATGAGCATGGGTCTTGCAAAAAGTCATATGGAGTTAAATATATGGGTTAGGCAAACTTGGGGCACAATCTTGCAAATTAATCTCCCTAAGTGTACTCTGCATGTGCACACAGTGTGTCAGTACACAGGTCTTTATGGAAATACCTTACTTCACAGAACAATTGCAGAATGACAGCCACATGTTATTCATCTCTAAGTTACGTGAACTTCTATTTTCTCCACATTTAAAAAATATTCTCCTGCCATGGTCAGTTACTTGACGTTAAATCACACAGAGCATAAATTTTTTTTAGATAAGAGCTGAAATTTTAGCTCTACTTTAATACACTCCCATAAAAATGATACCTTTCACTAACTTTCACCCATAGCAAGACAGTATGTATAGATACACCCTGCTTTGGCAATTATATTAGCAGTGAGAAGCTGCAGGGGGATCAGAATCCAATTGTACTGGGTCCTGCCTACACTAGTAACAGGACTCAAAGTTCCTAGCTAAAGAACAACTCATATAAGCCTTTCTGATAAACTTCAGGGTCTAGTTCCCTTACATCACTTAGATTTTCTTTCTTTTCACAGAATCACAGAATCACTGAGGTTGGAAGGGACCTCTGGAGATCATCTAGTCCAACCTCCCTGCTCAAGCAGGGTCACCTAGAGCACGTTGCACAGGATTGCATCCAGGCGTGTTTTGAATATCTCCAGAGAAGGAGACTCCACAACCTCTCTGGGCAGCCTGTTCCAGTGCGCTGTCACCCTCACAGTGAAAAAGTATTTCCTCATGTTCAGATGGAATTGTTTGTGTTTCAGTTTGTGCCCGTTGCCTCGCGTCCTGTCACTGGGCACCACTGAAAAGAGTCTGGTCCCATCCTCTTGACACCCTCCCTTCAGATACTTGTACACATTGATAAGATCTCCTCTCAGCCTTCTCTTCTCCAGGCTAAACAGGCCCAGCTCTCTCAGTCTTTCCTCATAAGAGAGATGCTCCAGTCCCCTAATCATCTTTGTGGCCCTTCGCTGGACTTGCTCCAGTAGTGCCACATCCCTCTTGTACTGGGGAGCCCAGAACTGGACGCAGTACTCCAGATGTGGCCTCACCAGGGCTGAGGAGAGGGGGAGAATCACCTCCCTCGACCTGCCGGCAACACTCTTCCTGAKGCACCCCAGGATACCATTGGCCTTCTTGGCCACAAGGGCACATTGCTGCCTCATGCTTAACTTGATGTCCACCAGCACTCCCAGGTCCTTCTCCGCAGAGCTGCTTTCCAGCAGGTCAGCCCCCAACCTGTACTGGTGCATGGGGTTATTCCTCCCCAGGTGCAGGACCCTGCACTTGCCTTTGTTGAACTTCATGAGGTTTCTCTCCGCCCACCTCTCCAGCCTGTCCAGGTCTCTCTGAATGGCAGCACAGCCCTCTGGGGTATTGGCCACTCCTCCCAGTTTTGTATCGTCAGCAAACTTGCTGAGGGTGCACTCTGTCCCTTCATCCAGGTCATTGATGAAGAAGTTGAACAAGACTGGACCCAGTACTGACCCCTGGGGGACACCGCTAGCTACAGGCCTCCAACTAGACTCTGCACCACTGATCACAACCCTCTGAGCTCTGCCATTCAGCCAGTTCTCAATCCACCTCACTGCCCACTCATCTAGCCTGCATTTCCTGAGCTTGTCTATGAGGATGTTATGGGAGACAGTGTCAAAAGCCTTGCTGAAGTCAAGGTAGACAACATCCACTGCTCTCCCCTCATCTACCCAGCCAGTCATTCCATCATAGAAGGCTATCAGGTTGATTAGGCATGATTTCCCCTTGGTGAAGCCATGCTGACTACTCCTGAKCACCTTCTTTTCCTCCACATGCTTGGAGATGGCCTCCAGGATGAGCTGCTCCATCACCTTTCCAGGGATGGAGGTGAGGCTGACTGGCCTGTAGTTCCCTGGGTCCTCCTTTTCATAAAATACACCAGAAAATTCATACACATCCTATCAAACATACTGAAACCAAAATTTCAAATGACAATGCAAGTGACCAGAAATCAAACTACTTAACAGACAGATATAATGGACACACCTAATAGTTAAATAGTTATAACTTCCAGGTCAGAAGTCAGACCAAGTCTTATACAAGCCCAGGAAAAGTGATGTTTGTTGTTCACATATGGCATAATCCTCAACTCCCAGCAGCCAAAGAAGAGTTTGTGCCTGACCGCTCATGCAAACAAAGCTGCTAAATAAAGCACAGCACTACTATGAATTAGTTCTTGACGCTTTCTGACAAGATTACAAATCTTTTTGTTTCAGTCAGCAGTATTAGAGGCAGCCACTCTGAAAAGGGTGAGTTACAAATTAAAATTGCCTGCAGACTATTTCATCCAATGAATCCTAGTTTAGCACCAGACTAATGAAAACTGCTGGCTTTGAGAATGGAAAAGAGGAAAAAAGGAAARATCCAAGTAACTTCAGATGGGATGCAGCTGCCAAGTTACATAACATTTCAGAGAGCCCAGACAATTATTTTATGGCCTGGTTTTCCTCCATAGAGCTGAATTTCCATACTGCAAAGCATTAAAGCTTCCCAAACAATATCAAGAAAAACAGGCCTATCATCTGAGTAGGAAGAACAGGCTCATAAATCCCTCTGATATAATTACAGAGGACATCCTGTGGAGAACTCAGCCAAACTCAGAAGGATTCTCTCTGTCTCTCTCTGTCCCTGCCCCCCTCCGCTAGGATAAAATGTGAAATTAAGAATATTTTTGCTTTATCTGGCTTACATCCAAATGTGTTACAGTTGACGTTTCCTCCAACAATATCAGAATGTCATACTAATCCCACCCTGATCCTGTTGCCATCATATTTTGCTGCTCACTGGAGTGATTGTGTGTGGTGGAAAAATGACAGCAACTGCCAAGAGTCATCAGCCTGAGTAAGCGGATGTCAGACAGGAAGAGCAAAGGCAAAGAAATACTCTTCTAGCTAAACACAGAACTGCAGGCCAGGGACCCATTCTTTGTTTCTATTCGACCATTACACAACAAGGGCAAACCACAAGCATCTCCATGCCTCAGACTTCCAGTACACAAAATGGAGGCAAATCCTCCCTTCGGAGGAGGCCACTGGGAGGCTTTTGCCTTTTTAGATGTAAAGAGACATGCAGGCATTGCATTATCAAGTTGACAGAGTAATTCAAAAGGGCACACACAGGTTTGGCAAGGGATTTCTTACTTGATTTCTTAAAAACAAACAAATGTTAAAAATGGTTCAGATAAAGAGGCTTCTTTGCACACTTTGCACCAGTGCAACACAGCTGCAAAGGAGAGTTAAACTGACTGCTACTGCTGGCACTGCTGTTTGCCATTCAAAATGTAAATAAAGTAGTAAAGTATTAGAAATAGTGTATTAATAAGCTAAACTATTCAGAACCAACATGCTGACCATAAAGGTGTTCAAGTCCTTCGTAGTTGTAGTGCTACAATCGTAACAGCACTTTTTATCCAGTGTGCACCATAAATCCCAATTGATGATACTGGTTGAAGAGCTGAGTGCTAACAGAATAACTTGGAATCTAAGGGTGATACAGCTGCCCAGCCACACTGTAAAATAGGTCCAAGAACTGTGATTTATTTATATTTTTGGCAGAAAGAATGAGAAGCTATCCCTGGCTCCAACTTGGTGAGGAACTTTCACTTCTGCCAGGGATCAGAGCTGAGGTCAGAAGACTCTCCCCCATCTGGTATTCTGGTTAAGTTATTCTTGGTGTTTAAAACTGTGATAAGCTTCAAAGAACAAGGATGATCCTTTGCTTATTAAAGGAGTCTATCTTAAGCAGAATTGAAGGTTAGACTCCAAGAAACAGCTTAATTGCTGACTTCTGCTCCATTTCCTACCTCTCTATCAGATGCCATCACTTGATTGAAATAAGTCATTGAAGGAGGAAGACAGATCTGCCCAAAAGCATCATTTTTAATTCCAAGCATCACTTTCTAGAACCACCATCAACACGCACCAGCTCTGGCCAATGTATCCCACTCAGTTTCCTCCACTCTGAATGTTTTCATCGCTTTGGCCTTCCTTTATAATTCAATAATACYTCTTACCCAGGGCAATTCTTTCATGTTACTTGACAACATGAACTTGGGACAAGAATTGCAAAACTGTTCAGGACCCAGTGGATTAACCACACGTGATGTATACAGCAGATGAAATGTAGATTGCGTCAATAAAGCTATGTAGTCATCCCTGAAAAAGCTCCCAGATCTCTCATTAGTGCAAACTGGTGTCCATCACTTCCAACAGAGCTGTCACTCCATGGATACTTATTGTTCATTCAAGAGTTCAGATCCCCACTAGACAAAGAACAGCAGCTGTTTAAGTAACACTAACAGCTCCTACGCTCTACAAGAAAAGGCAGAGGAGCAGGAGGAAGGTGGAACCAGACACTAACAGCTCCTACGCTCTACAAGAAAAGGCAGAGGAGCAGGAGGAAGGTGGAACCAGGGCTCTTAAGGGGGATCAGAGTCTCTTCTCATGACTTCTCCCTTCACCTACACTTTTAGTTGCTTTCAGAAAGTGGAAAGTGAAGTGAAAGAAATTGTTAAATGTGTAAGCACAACAAAAACACAAACCAAAACAGGGCTGGATTTTCCTTGACCTGAGGAGGCAGACTGCCTTCAGCTCTAACAAATGCAGTCAACTTTGTCTTCCCAAGCCRTTCTGAAGAAAAGGCAAGAATATGGATGCTGTTTGAAGAGATTTTAATTCCCAGGTTTCCTCCACTTCATGATTTGAGTGGATGTGGTATTTATAGTTCCAAACTATAGCTTGTACTTAGAACAAAATAAACTCAGCACAGACTATACCCTGCTCCTCCTGTTGCAGATGGAGAGGTAGAGATTACATGTCTAGACATAGATGATGGAAATGAAATATCTAAATACACAAGATCCACACTTGCATGGAGAAGGGTCTCACAGGCAAGAGTTTATTTGTAAATGCAGCTATAGAACTGTTAATGCCATGGGAGCAGTGATGTTTTTGTTGATGTATAAGATTTTTCTTGTTTGGCACTAGTACAGTTTTTGATTGCCCTAGGAGTTAGAACCTCTTAAAAGATTTCTGGTAATTTCCAGTATGTGGGTGCACCTACATACATACAGATATGTTTCTGTATATTACCTACAAAGTACAGCCCATATCACAACTGATACAGATGCTGATGTTCTGTGCTTTTCTGTAATGTAATTATTTAGAAACTCTCTCAGCTTCTGGTATTATTTGATTTAAATACAATCAGGGCTGCTAAGCGTAGAATTAAATAAAGGTGTTACCATATTTAAGTGCAAAAGATGGACTCCTGCAATTGATTCTGAAAATATGAAAAGGTCTCTAGTGG
Organism: Apteryx rowi; assembly: GCF_003343035.1. NCBI lineage: Eukaryota > Metazoa > Chordata > Aves > Apterygiformes > Apterygidae > Apteryx > Apteryx rowi. Next base: position 3,105,270 of record NW_020450949.1, on the reverse strand, counting down.
GCTAGTTTCTGATATACTGAAGGACACCTGAGATCAACAACCAGACTTCAAGGCAAGTAACCACCATATAATCTAATGGGCTAGAAATCTAGAAGCTCAGTTAAGTTCTAATTTCACATCACAGGGCTGTAAGACTTGTTTAAGTCTGCAGACCCTCTTGCAGTAAGTAGATCATGCTTACTGGTTCACAGCAAAATAAATAAATAAAATCCAAATACTTTGTTTGGTATAAAGGAGAGGTTGAAATACCGTTCCATGAAGCAAACTGCAAACTGTAGCTAGTCCACTTCATCCACTATTTAAAGTCTTCTGAATACTAGCATGTTTTTTCAAAGCATCTTCAGTATACAAGATAAGATGGGAGGGAAAAAAACCCTCAGTTGTAAAGCTAGAGTAATTTTAATGTCAGATATTGACTATCACTCACTTAAAATCATGTCTTGTTCTTTGCACTGATTACTCAATGGCAAATAAAGGTACCAGTTCCAGGAAACCAAATGTCAAACCTGGTTACTCCATTTGAAGCTTGTTTCAGTTTTAAGTTATAGAAAGTAAATCACTCTTTCACTGATTTTTCATCACAGTTCCTTATTTTTTTTTAAGCTTAAATAAATATACATAGTTCCATATTATTACAATATGACTCACTCTGCTAAATACCAGCCAGTGTAGAAAAGAATCTGCTGCTGCCTACTTGGCTCTTCAGCACTCAGCATGAATCCTATTTTGCAAAAGAAACAGAAGCTAAATGTTAGTATTCTACAGATGTTAAAATATGGACTTTTTTTATACAAGGGCTTGAATTTATCTGATGGAACCATTAGAAGACATCTACACCATTACATGCATCAAGAAGAGGATATACCATCGCAGTACTTATTTCTAACGGGGGAAGATGAACAGGCACCATCTGAGCCTGATCTGAGCAGAAATACCTTGCCAATCAAAGTATCTTCATCAAAATCTCCAGATCCCAATTCCTACTTGCAAGCAGAGGAGGAAAACTGAAGAAAAGAACAAGCATTTGGGAGCAGATTGTGACAAAAGGAACATCAAAAGCATTGAGAGGGAGTTCAGAAATGTATGTGGACAAGGAGTGCAGAGAATTAATGTGACACTTATGACCTCCACCCACAACTTTCTAAATTGGACTTGGATTCAAAGTTCTCTCAGAAACCCTGCTCTGGTTAACAGTGGCTGATTTTAACCTCTCTGTTTCTGCCATCAGAAGTTTCCATTAAAAAAAAAAAAAGAAGAAAAGAAAAGGAAGTCCTGAAAACAGTAAACATTAGGAAGAGTTTGTTTTGTTTGACGACCTTCATGGAAAAATCTGAACATCTTCAATGGTCTCTGAAGGTATAAGAAAGGTGGGGTTACATGTACTAGGAACACATACTGTGCTCTAATTCAGCATGGGCTTCCTTATCACATGTATTTCCTCTACAGTGAACACTCTAGCTTCATTATGATTTATACCACCAGATGGCGTTGCACCCTTTGTACAGCTATACAGTTAATGAGAACTCAATATTTTACCAGCTCAGAAAGTTCTTCCTTTTTAATAGACTTTTTCCCCTCCCTTGTCTATTTTGACATTTAAAAATCTGTTGCATCAAATAAATTTTTAATTCCCCGCTTCCAGCTCAACAGGTGATTACCTCTCAGGGTCAATCACATCACACAGCACTAAACTAGAGCAAATGGCTTATGATTAATTAAGGAAAAGACGACTCTTCCTTTAATCTAATCTGGCAAATTTGACTTTGTGTAAGCCTGGAATTATTCGAATGAGTATATCCCAGGGTCTATGCTTCCAAAGGGTCTCTTTTTAGCAGCCATCTCTAAGAAATGAGAAACTCCTGTAGCTTTTTTTTCATGTTTCTGAAGGGTTAATGTTTCTTCCATATAAGTAACATACTGGGTAATTATTCAGGTACTGTCTGTGTTAATAACACATATATACTTTCAGAATACTTCTCGGGAAATTTTTGTTCTGGCATTTGAAGAAAAAGCTGAGTGGACATTGTTTCAGAATAATTCAACTTTGCCTCTCTCAATGAACATAGTTTGAATGAACCCCAATTTTTCAAAGCAGAGGTGCTCTGCACTTTGGAATATCAGCTCCTAATCTGGGACTCCAAAATTTCATATTTGACAAGATAATGGGAACCACCATAGGAAGTACCAGTTCAAGCTTTCCTGCTTCTATTGAACCAATTTAACCCACAAGAATAAATGCTACATTTCGCTGGTTTGGCCTGAATTTCAACATTCTTAAATGCATATGTAACACAGTAGTCATTCCTACACTATGATTTATACTGACATAACTTCTACAATATGGACTTTTGTTATATATTTGAATTCAAGGGACTGGAGCAAACAATGCTCTTCAGCAAGAGGGCTTATGAACAGACATACCATTAGATCCTTTCTACATAAGGATATTTAGATCCACTTATTCCTTAGTAWTTCTGCCAAAATTACCAAAAAATGAACTAATATCTGTTTTAGCATTGGATTTCCCAACAGGAACAACTGGCTGCTGGAATGGAACAGCAACTGGATTCATTTCCATAAAGTTAGGGGGCCTAAGAGAAGCTAATCTGAATATTAGCCAAAACAAAAGAAATTTCAAAATGAGTACATCCTGCTACTACTAACCTTTAATTTATGAGATAGTATCACCAATGTAAACTAGGCAATCATCAGTTCCACCACAACCAGATAATAAACCATGCAGAACAAAGAGCTATCATACACACCTGAATCCAGTCATTTTTCAAGCGACCATTCCTAGTGGTCCTTTTTTACAGGCCTTTGGCATTAACTTCCTAACAAAATTTTCTGCTTTAGTTATTCTTTACATAATTTTAGAAAGTTACAAAAATGAAGTTTATGTATTTCAGTAGTACCTTCCAGATTTTATTGGGGAAAGACTTCCCATGTCTAGTAAAGCCTTCACTATTTGTTGTTGCTCCTCTTCTTCAAAAGGAAGGAGGCAGGCAACCAAGTATATATGAGAACTTGAGGGCCTGTGGCCACAAGGCTGACAATGTCAGTCACGTACCACCTCCAGCCAGGAAGCAGAGGAACTGCAGATTGCCTGAAGAGCTGTTTCTGGAAAGAATGTTTAACTCAAGCAGTAAAACCTAGAAGAACCACATCAGAATAAGTTACATAGATGAGAGAAAATTAAGGCCTTGATTCTACTGAGTGACTGATACAGCAGGCCCATGGATGGGAGGGGCAGGGGCAGAAGTCACCTTTCACAAGAAAACAAAGGGACAGCACCCAGTAATGTGTAAGAAAAGACTGGAAGAGAAGGGGACAGAGATGGACCTTCCTTTGGAATTTTCTAACTCATCAGGTACAGTGGACCAAAGAGTACTTAAGTCACTAAATAACACTGCCAGTAAAGAGCACATCTCATGGGATGCAAGTAGCTGCCACTCAGTATACAAAGGTGCCTGCTCTGATCACTGAGAAGAAAGGGAACTTTCATGTAATACAGAGAAGCATTTCATGGCCCTCAAAAGACCAGCAGTGATAAGGGAATAGGCAAAGCATGCCCATTCTAGAACAATGAAACTAAATCTATTGTTTGTTCTTTTCAGATTTTCTCCAGCTCTTCTTCCTCCTTTTCTCCTATAGTGTCTAAGACAGAAGAAACCCAAGATTTCACATACTTTAGGAGAATTATTACACACTGAAACATAATACAGACACAAGTGGTCAGTGCAACTCAGATGCATTCACTATCCTGATGGTTGAAGCTGAAGCAGACTTTCTAAAGGTTATATGAAAGGGAGAAAACAGAGCACCACTAAGCAAAAATAGACAACTGCTATTAGAACCTTTTCATTAGTCTGTTCTTTTTCTCCTTCCCCTCAAATTTGAATTCAAGATTACACCTACACTAAGAACAGCATCAATCATAACACCACATAAGATCCTGATTTGTTTCAGACCCAGAATTCAGCAAGGGTGACAAGTTTTATTATTTACTCTGCCACTTCCCAGAGGCCAGATCACATTCTGGTTTTAGCTCCTATAGAGCATATCTCAATCAGTACTTTTAAGAATATTTCACAACTGATATAAAAACATACCCACCGCATTTCAGAATGGTCAAAACTTGGAATGCACAACTCAGATCCATTCTTCTACTAGCAATAGTTTCTCACATCTTTTAAGACACTTAGTTCTCTAAAAAAGTAATTAAAGGCCACTGGGGCATGGAAAACATTACAATTAAAGTCCTAATGCATGGTACTGAGACTAAGAAGCCTGTTAACTTGCCCCCCACTTGACTGCCCCCTGCCCTGCTCTTTATGAGTACCATAGATGTCTATTACTATGACAAAATTTCCAAGCTAGGACCAGATAAATACCTGTAACTCACTCTTTCCTCAGCTTCACACCCACTCATTAGCCAATACCTGAGATCCACCAGTCTTGTCTACCTTTGTCATCTAACGTGCTTCATAAACATGGAAAATTTTACTTCATCCTCCTTTATAAAGGCAACTCATCCCTTCATACATCTAATAAATGTAGTGGAAGCTCGTAATGAGTCAGGAACTGCAGTAGCTGCCACAAATGCCAAGCAGAGATAAAACCATTCTCAAATACCATTGTTCTCAGTTTGTGAAAATTAGCTCTAGAAATTTGCCACGAGCTAGATGAAGCTGCTCTTTTGGAACCAGAGTTATCTATAAGCTAGAACCTTTTCAAAACCTACAGGAAGAGCCACTATGTTATTGTGATTGCCGTACATAAGATTGTATATGCCATTTTRATTTGTATACAGATCAAAGCCACCCTAAAAATAAAGGCATTCAAAACTCAAGACTTGGCCCAAAGTGACAAAAAAAAATGGAAGAGTTCAGTGTTCTCCTGTTGCATATTCATTTTTTCCTCTGTTACACCATGCTGAATAAGTAAACTATAGCACTTAAATATGTGTCTATTTTCATGTAAGGCTTCATATTTAACAGAAGCACTATCTGTAATACAGAAATCACCCAATCGTTAGCATTTCAGATAAATCACACTACACATTAGCCTCTTGACAGAAGAGGTTACTATCTTAGCAGGTATTTTATTGCCAGCAAAGGCATTCCCAGCACAGGAAGGAATTCAACATATGGATAAAGATTAGGGAAAGAAAGAAAATGTCTGCACTGATTTTATTATAGACTAGACAGTAACATCTGAAACATCTGCTGCAATAAAAATATACTAAGGGAATGGAAAAAAACAGCTTTATCATTTGGAATTGGAAAAGACTAAATTTGAATTCCAAAATTTATGCATTTCCAGCCACAAGTTCACTTACCAGTATTTTGCAATCCAAAAAATCCCAAAGCTAACAATCAAAGCTGCTACTTTAGTAATGCCACCATCTCATTTTCCAYGCTCACAGCTTTTAAAAACTTCTCCATTGATGCTCAGAATTTCCACGTTTGGAATGAGACCAAGCCATGGCACTCGAATTTCTCTTGGTTGATGTGAAATGAGGAAAATCCACTTTCTTCCTCCAGTTAGATTAAAAGAAACAACTTTATCTATTAAAATACAAAAGATCTCAAGCTGACCAATACTGATTAAGTCAATTGCATTTTAACATCCCTAAGTACTGCTTTCAGAAATTTGCTTTTGTGGGTAGAAAAATTCATAGGTTTTTTTTCTAGATATAATTCTGGCCAATGGGGCTTTTGTCCTTCTTACTGAGCATTAAAATGGCAGCCACTTACCCTTCTTAATACCTATGGTAAGGACAGCTAACGCTGACAACTGAGCTTATTTGGTCAGATCCTCAAATGGTAATAGCATGACATGCTTCACTCAAATCTTTTCCTATTAAAGGATACAAACAAATTTAAACAGGTTACTGAATATTTTGCTCTGCTATTTCTGACTTCAGGTGTTGTACACTTGTGTACTCTCCAAAGTGCTTTTGTGATGTATACTACATGAATCACATTAGCTACTTTTATTTGGGGTTTGAGCTTACAGAGCTACAAGCAGTTTCTGATCAAGCTCTTGAATAGTTCTAGCAATCAGACCAAAAAATATCCATCTTAAATATTTAAAAATGGAGGAAGAAAAAAATGCCTGCAGCTGCTAACCTCACATATATGCCATATCCCTACTAAATTCAGTGTTAGCATATATTTAACATTCCCATGTTTTCAGATACTGCTCGCAACTTTTAAACACTTTCCACTAACAAAAACCCTTAGGGTTTTAGCTCATCTTGCAACTCTGCTTTCAGCTTAAAAACACCCCTAAACCTGCATCCCCTCACATGTGTACAATATAGAGTTTTCCAACACACTGCACGCTCTGCCCAGTTAGCCACTAAACACATTTTAAAAAAATCCAAGCCATGTTAAAATACTGAAACCAATTAACAATTTGTTCTGGAGCAGCATATATTTTTCTGATTTCATAACTCAAATTCTGCCAGGAGTTTTGTGGGTAGAATAATAAGCTGCAACACAGATCAGTCAAAACTCATGTCAAACTGCTTTATTACATCTTAAATAACATTACATTTTAATATAGTATCTATCTTGCATCCAGCTTTCTTGAAGTACACTGACTTTAAAATTAAATACAAAAGGTGAAGAGGGATACAGGGTGTGGAGAAAGCTCTACAGAGTAGTTTCATAAAAGAGAAAAGGGGAATTCATCTTTTTATGCCAAATCCAGGCCTAACGCACAATTACAGCACACTTTTGTACAGAATGTTGCAGAAAAAACAAAATGGAGAAAAGCTACTACTGCTGCTAGGGAGAAACATTTCTGGATACAGTGAGAAGATAGGAAAGTTAACAGAACAATCTGCTGTCCAAATGCTGCTGCTTTTAACATTTTATTTGAAAAGAAAGCCAGGAAAACCTGCTCATTACAAAAGTGACTCTAATCAGATGCAAAGGACTCATCCTGCAAGAGGAACTGGCTGTAAGGAACTGATTTATAAAGAAGATGGTCTAGGTTCCCTCCTCCCACACCCCAGAATCATCGACAGCGATTGTTTGAACAGGCTGTTTCTTTAAAAAACAAAAACAAAAAAAAGATAGTGATTTATCACGCTACTCCAAAACGTGCATAGCTTTGTACTTGAGTTCTTCATATGTTTATGCACAGAGTAGCAACAATAAATGAATACAGCGACAATGGTTACAGTTTTTAAACAGGTTATTTCTTTAAAAGAAAAAACATCTAAGGACTTAGTCCAATATGCACTTTTTAGCATTTCTACAGCATGCGATTCTAAAGAGTAAACCCACCCAATATGGCAAACAATCAAAAAAAGGGTTTTTTTTTGTTTAACTTAGAAAGTTCAAGATCATTATTTTCAAAACATTGATTTGTACATCATTTCATACACAAAGAATTGACTCAATACCCAAGTGTAGGATAGGTCTCTTTTGAAAACAGAGATTCCTGGTTGTTGAGACTACAGGGTAGTGTTAGTATATATAAACTGCCCTTTCAAGTGGACAAAACCAAAGCAGATAAAAACAACACAAAAAAGGGGGTGAAGTTGGGGGGGGGGAGAAACACACCAAAAATTGCATTTGTTGCCCATAAAAGGTGAAAGGATTCTTTAAACAAGCATTCATTACCTTGTACAGCATGTGCTTGATTACCTTACTTCTTAACATTATCCTATATATGCCATGTTTTGTGCAACAATTATCTGTGATACTAGAAAATAAAATTTAAAAAAAAAAAATCAGGGACTAGATTTACAGCGTTAACAACCCCCCAGATTCTCTGGGCTAGGACTCCCTTGTTTTGCTCAATTGAAGAAATGTATTTAAAAAGGAAACTTGGAAAAAATCCTGCTACAAAGATGACTAAAATTTGCAAGTGTGTGAGATAAAACAAAGTTCTTAACTTCAACTTGGAAACTACAGTGAAAGCTACCTGTTTCACAATTATAATCAAGTTAATCTTCTGGTCATGCTTTTATGATAGTGTTTCATTTTTAAATTCCCAAGACAAAAAAAAATGGTCCCAAAAGGAATACACAATTTCATTTTGCTTACAACCACAGAAATTCTTCTTGGAAAGGTAATTGTGCTCTTCATTTCAGCAACAGGAGAAGGAAAAGATCTTGCCCTTTGGAGCTGGGGAGGATGGGGGTCCAAGTTAGTATGGTCAGACTGGATATGCTATCATTTTTAGTTTTCAACCGCTGGAAAGTTCTTCCAGTCACGGAGTCCGCCGCTCTTCTGACACACAGAAAGACATATTAAGAGTTGCACTTTGATAAACTGTAGTCAAATTTCAAATGTTGTTCTCCCTACTCACTGACACATTCAGCCATTATCTCACCATTTTCAAGAATGCCATTTATTTAGCAAAGCAGATTCAAAACACTGCCAAGTCATCCCTACCAGGAAAATAAAATATGCCAGAGAGTTCACCTGTCCACAAAACCATTGCATATATTAAGCAAATAGCTTTCTAAAAGAAGAAACTAATTTTTTTCCCTCCCAAGGACTTTCTGATTTGAACTATGAGCTTGTAGCATCAGTAAAACAGCACTGTTTATTCACTGTTCAGAAAAGCAGTGTGAACACAATGGGAAAAAAACTAAGGGAAACTTACAGGAAATTAGTTAATTGGATGTCTACTTACTTCAGTTCCAGATTTTGAGGAAGCTGTCCCATGATCCTGTTGCCACTGCCATTCCATCATCAGTCACACCTAAGCAACTGACACGGTTATCATGACCAGCAAGGACACCTATAAATAAGAACATGCAACAAATGTATTGCATTGCTTTGAGGATTTTGTTTTTCAGTTAAAGTAATACTAAGGCATCCATGTTTGAATTAGGCACCCATACATTCAAAACCCCCCAAACAAATGTGGTTTGGATTTTTAAATGATTTTGTTTTTGCAAACACAAACAGAAATAATTGGGTGAGTTTGCAAGGGAGTAATTTAGAAAGGATTTTACTTTTATATTTCTTATGTTATGATCCTTACTTTCTCATGAATTGTGAAATCACTGCCCTGAAAATTCTGCTGACAGTACACATCATAAGAGCTGTTCACCACATGTTTATACTAATTATTTCCTCTCCCTAGAGATAAAGACCGATTAGTATTTTACAAGACTTGTGAACATGCAAAAACAGAAATTAAGTTGGACTGCGTTACAAACACTAGATAATTTTTTCATCCAACTAATTTTATCTTACAATGCTTTCAAGCACTTATAAGGCTTAAATATCTACACTGATTGTATTTGCCAAGATGGAGATCTGCTGCAACTCAATTATAGTATCATTAAAAAACAAAAGACAAAAAAGCAATCAGACATTAAACAGAAAAGAAATTAAGGGAACCAATATTTTCCTCTACCTCCTTTAAATACTTCAAAGAGGTAAAAAACCACCTACTCATGTTCAATGTCTACTCAGTCCACTGCACTGAGCTAGAGATAGTCTTCATAGATTTACAATTAGTCATTCTACATCAATTACAATGCTCACAGGGCTATCCTCATTCATATTTTTGGGCTTCCTCTCCTCCCTTCCTCCATTAACTATTCTCCAAAACAGAACATATATGAAGTCAGATTTAATTCTCATACAAATTCTCATACAAGCGTTTAAAGAATTAATATTTTTATTCCTTAACTCAGTGTGAAAATCACCACCTCATACACCAGGATTCTGGATGTTTGAAAAAGTAACATTTCTGACATGCTTTATAAAACCAGTAACACTGTGTGCGTAATACTGTTAATCTCCAGATTTTTATTAAATCTGTACAAGTATCCAAGTCTCAGCAACGAATTTTGCACTTGAAGCCAAGCTGTAAATGCTGAAGTGGTTGAAAGAATCTTCAAAAATTCAGTGGCATAGAGAAGCCAGCTGTCAGAGGTGACAAAATGCCCAGGAGTTATGTAGGATTTATTGTGGGAATTGCATTCAACAGTAGCAAGTACTGAAACTTGGTAAAATAAAGAAAGAGCCAAGAATTTTCATATGGTTTGGACAGAATAAATGACCCACAAAGATATTTATTACAGAATCAGGCACTACAGAAGTGTAAAACCTGCTCAGCAATTGCAAGTCTTGGAAAATTTCAATAAGCAGAATACTTGACAAAATAGTTGTTTAAATCAGAGATCTAAATGCCAATTAACATGTTACTGCATAATGTTACAGCATATTCTACTTATCTCTTATTTCTGTATTGTTGCTCTATAGGACTTTTCATCTCAACAGAGATTTGTTGCAAGATATACAAGGAAGCAATAGAATTGTTTTATCTCTCCTCCCCCACCCAGGTTGTCTCTATAGTTACTACTACGAATAACTATTATAAAAGGTGTCTTTCACATAAATATCCTCATTAATGAGTATCAAAACTCTTACAAGGGAAGTAGAGCAAGTAACATAAGAACATCTTTGATTATTCTTCTATTAACATATACTAAAGTGTCCTTCCGTAAGTAGCTAAATTAAAAAAAAATGAACATAAACTAAGTGGTGACTTTTTATTAAATACTGTCTTGCAGAAGTGTTTGCTGTACAGAGAACTTTGAGATAGTAAAAATCAATGACCACAAGTCATTGCTTGATAGCTATACTACCATAAAATCCGTGCAGCTGTACAGGGGAATATGAAATATCATACAGCATTTGATAGCCTATCAACTTCCACCTTGTAGTATTTCTCTTAACTAATGTCAGTTATTTTATTACTAACATCAGGCAACTGTAAACTCTATGTGAGGTGGACAGTACACTGAATCACTTTGAACAGTTGGGGGGAAGGGGAAAACCCACCACACACACCCCAGAATTTTGTTTTTGATGGCAGACTTCCTGTTTTCAAGCATCCATTGTTCCCTTCTATCATTCAGAAGTACTCCAACATATTTGTTAACATACATAAGCTACTTTTATCATTGGTCATCTCAAAGCAGATTATCAGAGTTTTAAAGTTGAGACATATGCATGGACCTGCTAGCCTTCCCTGTCAGCTTACACATTCAGTTTGTTACTCTATCATATTTAAAAGCAAATATGCTTACCTGCTCTATCAGCTTTCAGTGTATCCCAGACATTGCAGTTAAAGTCGTCATAACCAGCTAGGAGGAGACGTCCACTCTTGGAAAATGCTACAGAGGTGATGCCACAGATGATATTATCGTGTGAATAAACCATAAGTTCCTGATCAGCCCGAAGATCAAAAAGCCTGCACGTGGCATCATCCGAGCCTGTGGCAAATGCATTGCCATTTGGGAAGAACTTTAATTGGGGAAGGGGGGAGAGGGAGGGAAGACATAAGATTTCAAATTAATTTCACAGTAGCTGACAAAACAAGGGAACCACTGAAAAGCTGCAAAATACTTTATGCCTGTCAGACAGAAGTCCAAAATATACAAGACGCTTTTCATCTAGTACTCGGGCACAAACCCTGGAGTACTCCAAAGCTGAAAATTAGGAATAGAACTTTACCCTGGGTCCCAAGGTGGACTCAATTCCTTTTTCTCATGGAATATACTTTGTACAGACCAAGAGTGGCAAGAACACAGCAATGAAGAAGAGTATGCCCCTCTTCACTACTAGGATATGGGCAAAACTGATCAAATAATTAAGAACACACAAAGAAATACTATTTTAATAGCCAGTCACCTTTTGCATTTACCACAAAGAATGTGAAGTTACAGAAATTTCAGGTAGTTTCCCCACCTGCAAAAATTATCAATTAAAAAAAAAATATGTCATAACACTAGAACACATAGCATATAGTACATGCTTAATAGTTGAGATGAGGGCAATATACAATTACGAATTTAAATCCCTTCTCCCCAGTTCAAGTTCATACATACACAGATGGCATTGATGTCCGACTCGTGGCCAGTGAAGGTTTGCCGACACATTCCTTCTCTAACATCCCAGAGTTTGGCAGAGGCATCACAGGCACCAGAAACAAAACATCGGGCATCAGGAGCAAGAGACAAGCTCATGACATCCCCAGTGTGCCCAGTAAATGTAGTTGTCTGCTGACCAGTTTCTATGTCCCAGAGAGCGCTTAAAAAAATAATTAGAAAGGCAAAAATTAACATATTCATGCATCCATTTTTCGTGCCCCATTAAAAGAACTAGACAGCAATTCTTGTCTGAACCTCTGCCTCTTTATAAAAATTTATATTTTATAAAAATTCATAAATTATATCTATTATATTTTTATAAATATAAATTTATAACATTTATAGACAGTACAGTGAAGGACTAAGAAAACACTGAAGGTAGAACAGGCATTCTTTGTTGAATTATTCTGCTATGTATTCGTGCACAGTAGAATTAAAAAGCTGTCTTTTTTTAAAACATGGTTTGGAAGGGTTTTTTTTGTTTTTAAGATAGAAATATATGCTATTCTTACCTAAAAAAGGGTCCTTTTTACACATTTCTAGAAACACAGGGCAAACAGAATGACTGATGCTCTTTTCTGTTTATATGCAAATTTCTTGTGACATGGCAATGCCTTTATCTTCTAAGCTACTATAAGGCTGAGCAGCCCCGGTAAGGCTACAGCAAAAGTTGAGTCAGCATTTCTGTTGTTTTTAAAAACTCATTGAGGATGTATAACCTGGTGAATTTTGTCTCTTGTTTTAAAGTTGCCCCACTTGTCCATGACAGCAAGGTCACTACTGCAATAATCAAAGAGTAGGAAAGGATGAAATAACAATACCATAATCTCCCCTAAAAATAGGCCTAAACATTTAAGAACCATTAAGGATATTTAATTTCTGTCTACTTCTCAGTAAGCCAGTCTCATCAGTCGCAGAGTTGCACTAGGCAAATAAGAGATCACTGTACTTTGTTACCCTTCTGGGAATTTAACTGAACTGAGGTGATGTCAGGTACAAATTTTTATCCAGATAACTGCCAAGTTGCTACAATAACTCCTGAAACAGCTGCATCTTCTTGTGAAGAGCATCATTTTAACAGATTCAGTTTGTTTTTAAGAACTTACTAGAAATATTTTTGTATAAAACCCCAAATACCTATATTCAATAGCTACTCAAAATCAGTGCACTAACAGAAGGGCCTTGAAAGAGACTGATGCTGGGTAGAAGAGACTTATTGGATGACCTTCGTTTTTAAGAACTACTGCTTGGGAGAGTTGTATTGCTTCTAAGAAGGAGATATAATAGAAAAATCATTGAAAAAAGACTGAGGGTTCAGCAGCTACCTACATTGTCCTCAAAAAAAATCTTGTCACTGTAAAATGTTTTCTAGGAGCTCTCACGAATAGTGTTATAGATTGAAATTTATATAAAAGAAATGACCTTGTAAAAAAAAGTAATGAATACTGAATACTATAGGACTTCAAAAAATGGTCATTAGTCTAATACACTTATTTCCAAAAGCCAAGTGTTTATGGTCAAAAATTCCATATATCATCTTGTCACAAAGAATTAGATGAGACTCTTCAGAATATGGACATAACTGTACAATCAAAGCTAACAAGTTTGCATGATTTTTTTTTATTATTCAYTAAAACTTGACATATGAGCAATAATCAATTCTAGTCTTCTGGAGAAATATCAGTTTTTAAGCAAGAATTAAGTTTGTTTCAGTAAAACTTTAACTGTGAAAAGCCATTACTAACACTCACATCACAATTTTACTGCTTACCAGGTGGTGTCGCCAGAGCTAGTAACAATTTGATTATCATCCAAGAAACGGCAGCACGACAAGTATCCTGAAAACAAAATCAGAAGTGGATGGAAAAAAAAAAAAAACAACAGAGATTACTTTATGTTCCATAATGGCTGCTTCTTCCTCTTGTGCAGAGTCAGTAAAAACTACCAAGTAGCCTAAAACATAACAAAATTTTAAAATAGGAACCTCAAAACTTTTGGACAAAATAACTCTTTACAGACGAGGCCCAATTCAACCGCTAGTGTACCACAGAAGGTTGATCTAAATAAGATGTCTAACACAAAAGAAAAAACCCACAAACTTAAGCAGCCTAACCAAAGAGCTAGGTATGACACTGGTTTGTAAATATATTTTTTTTCCCTCTTGGTAGAGGGAGGAGAGGGGAGGAGGGAGAGGGAAGACAAAACGTCTGGGATCTACATGCAAAGCTGGAGAGAAGTGCACATAACCCTACACTGTACACACTAAAGGGGATGTGTGTGACACTACATCCAGCATCAACAAGTGCTTATATGACCTTGGCTGGATCATATAGCTGTTAAAAAAGCCTATATTCTTGTTCAATACAAAGAACAGAGCATGTACATTGGATGTCTTCCAACAGTGATATCAAAGAATTGATTTTAATTCTTGATTTGGGGTATTTCTGTGCCTTTTATCTACTGAAGAACCACATGCCAAACTATCAAGGTAGCAACTCGGATTACAAAAGTAGTCTATCACCTCTATCTCATTGTGTTTTATAAAGCACAAACATTTCTAAATATCCAAGCTACAGCAAAATATGAAAATCTGTAAACATCAGCTTTCAGTTATAGGCTTATTGGTAGCTTTGCTCAATTCTGCAACAGAAGAGTAGCCCATTAAAACTGTTCCTTTAAGAAGATTTCACACAAACTGGTCATATTCAAGTGTATTCCTTCAATGTCTCTTGCATTACAAAGAAATTCTACCTCTCATGCTAATGTACGGATCCATGTTTTCCCAGCTACGAGTATAGTTTATAACCTTAAGGAGATCAGTAAGCAGCTAGAATATCACAGAAATAATGCTCTTAACTTGCTATTGCTGAAGCCTTTTTCAAGATTTTGATATGCACACACAAGGCCACATACTGTAAGCCAAAGCTGATTAGTTACTTCAATTCTCCCTGTGTCCTGAAAGTGGGGAAGGGTGCCTTCCTATAAATCACTTTACTGGTCACATCACAATAACTATTTAAAGGTCAAATCAGCACTGCTTTCCTCACTCCACCCAGATGGTACATAACTCCTCTAAATAAGATAGCTAAAATAAGGCTTTGTAAGAAAGACAGCTGAGAGAAAATTAAATAGCATTAAGCCTGCTTTGGTTCACATTTCTTTTATTCTTTTCCATATGAAAACTCACTAATGTATAACTATTCATTTCTGAGTAACCTTAGTTTCCTTCAATGATAGATTTCATACCATTTACTTTGCTCTGGATAATTAGTCTTGATCAGGCAGAAAACCAACAACACAGAGCCCACCTGATGTTTTTTCTCAAGAACTGTTAAAGGTTTTCTCCAGAGCCAAGCTGACAGCCTCTAGAACAACAGAAATCTGTTTTCCTGCATGCTGGATTACACTCTTTGCAGAAAGAAAGGGATCACACAGATGACATGCAGCTTTAGAGCTGCAACCATAAGAGAAATGCCTTATTACAGTTGATTCTCTTTTGCAGATTGCTGGAGGTATTACTGATTTTGCAAGAAAGCAGAAGCCTGCTGATTTGTATGTTAGGCTCAGTGCTACTCTAGGACTCTCTGTGATACCGAAGTGACTACTAAATACCCAATGTTTTCATTTTCAACTGAGTTCAAGAAAACACCCACCCAGCTTTCCTCTGAAAGTTTCCAATGTCATCCAAAAAAACAAAACAAAAAAAACACCTGTCCATTACCAGTCAATAATAAAAGCAATTCATATTTTCTAGGTTACTGCTGCTTCTAAGGTGCACATCTCCCTTAACTGTGTTCTTTAGGACACAAGAATATCTTCAGCCAGGGAATGTGCATTTAAAGGTGCATGCCAAAGCTGATTCCCTCGGTTTGTTCTGAAAGAAAAAAACCTGTTCAATTCATCCACACTTACAACTCCTGTTTAAGTGCCACGTGGGACTTTCTTGCTTCAAAAACATTTTAACAGTTATGGTTTATAATCCTTATTACCTAACTAGATGAATTTTGCTTTACCAGTCACTAATGTAGAAGTTTGCAGGTAGAGTTTACATCATAACTCAAGAGGCAAAGCCTGTAAGGCTGTATCATTTCACAGTTCTTCCTAGCATTCTTAATTGGCCTGGAGATAACTATGTAACTCAGAATCCTCAGAATATCTGCCATTAAACACCTTCCCCTCCCACCGAGGGAAAGAAAGAAGCAAGTGGAGGTTTGGTATCGATGTGCTGGTTCAGTACTTTAGTTCAGTTCTTTAGTTCAGTTCAGTTCTTTAGTATATAATTATATTAGCTTCTAAGACTAAACCAACAGAAAGGAGTCACAGCAGACATATGTCAGGCACTTCACACCTTACTCTGTAGCAATATCCGCTATTAGAATCTCTCCTGTGAGCTCATAAGTGAGAATAGATTGAAATATACAGGAGAAAACTGAGGTAAGATATTCCATAATGTTCAATTTGACTTCTTTCCCCCAAAAGATTATTCAGTTTTAGAGACTGTTGAGAAAGCACATGCTGAGTATGGACAGGCATCTGCAAGTGAAGACCTTGAAACAGACATTATGATTTTACCCAAGTTTCAATGAACCACTGTTTCTACCTTTCTCAATTATGAGAGTATCTTAAAAGTTAGAATTAGAACCCAAGGTCTCACCCATCACAAATAGTCCATCTTAAAAACTGAAGGCAAAAATTTGAAGGTAGAGTATTTTGGGGAGAAGGGAGAGAAGTAGAAACAGAAGAGAAAGCAGCGAGAAATCAAACCTCTACAGCTATGGAACAGCCACCAGAACGAAGCTGTCTTATGAAAAGTTAAAAACATTTTCAAAAACATTTTCATATGTTTCTCTTTTTCAAAGAGTATCATCATCAATAAAGATGTTAAAAATGAGGGCAGGAAAAAGCCCTTCAAAAACAGATACTACACAGCTACGGTTTTATTATGAGAAATAAAGGTGCACAATACAGTATATCTTCTTTAAACAGGAAATTACATTAAGAAATTAGTAAAAGCTTTCTCCACAAAGACATGTTGAACAGACTGTATCAAGTTTCTGAAGTGTCTTTATCATATCTTCTCTCCAGCAAGCCTGCACCAACAATATAAACAGACTGAAGAATGTGCACATGAAGCTGGATCCATTCATAATAAAGATAAAGAATTTAACTCTGTGCCAGGATGCTGTGATGAATAGATAACTTAACAACATATTCTGTCTTAATATGAGCGCTGCTTATTCAAGATTGTTTACAGTAAAGCACTGTCAAGCTATTATAGTGAATATTCAAGCACTTAAAACTTTGAGAAAGTTGTATAAAGCTTGTGATTGCCATGATTAAGGGACATAAAAGTATTTCAAGGAAGTTTTAAAAGCAACAACGTACAAACTGGTAAAGTTGGAAACAAAAGGGAAAGTTATTTAGAAACTGAACTTAAAAAGGGAGAAGATTTAGTTACCAAGGTCCAAGAACACAGCAGAGGGATTAACACACAATAGGGTTGAAACAACTCATTACACTTAATATTAACAAAGTTATCCTAAACTAGACAGTAAAATAACCTTTCAATGAAACTCTGAAGTACAACAGACTTAGAAAGAAAAAAAAAAACAAAAAACAAAAAAACCCAGAATTTTCACCATGAGCTTAGATGCCTTGTTCATTCTTGAAATAGGCACTCACCTGTGTGACCAGCCAGTTCACGGCTGACACGTACATTCCCTTCACGAGTTTTCAGGTTATAAATGGAACAGATGTTATCAAGACCACCACAAGCCACATAGTTTCCAGAAGGAGCATACGCACAAGTCATGACCCAAGACGAACGCAGGGGAATAGCATGCACCTGAAACAAAGATACACCAATTATTTCATCAACAAAAAACTGACTTAGCAGATTACTGTCCAGAAGTTTTTCAACTCTCTCTCAAGCCACACGTCTTTTGGTCAAAAAAGACAAGAAGAAGAAGAAAAAAAAAAGTCTTTGGCTGTTTGAGTGTCAAACTATTTTAAGGGTAACTTGCCTATGTAGCTTGTCACATCAATTAAAGCTGTAATTAAAACCTCAAATTTGCTTTCCCTGAATCCATTCTAATCAGCAATTCTCATAAAAGCTAAATGATTTAGTTTCAGTGCTCTGCTTGCTATTGGTTTATTGCAGGTTCAGGAAAAGACTGACTTCCAAGTACAGTAAGCATTACTGCCAATTCCAAGCTTAGATGGTATGAATGAATAAGAAAACTGCTACTTTCATCCCCATTTAAATCCTTCCTTGGTAGCCCACTGCAAGCAATCAAACTTCATATTTAAATAATTACCCCATTTCCTTGTCATTCCATGCTCAAATGACAAAAAACTTTATACAAAATTATTGAAGCTAAACCTTTTTTGTCTCAATAACTCATTGCTGTCATCCTTGAAATTTGTTCATAACATCTTTGAGAAAGTGATCATATCCTTATACATACTCTGAGATTTCATGTAATATTCACAATTTTCCTACATTTTTTAAATAGACAGTAGAAGATTATTGTTTGTCCCTCTGCCGCTACAGTAATCAGCAATCCTGCAGCAATCAGCAGTTAAAGAACAATACCCAGCACTAAAAACACAACCAGCTCATTTTGCTAAGTCTTATACCATGGAACTAATCCGAATATTTATCTTGAAGCATTTTAGTTTATCAGAAGGAAAAGATCATATTGATGACAAGTTTGTTACTTCCACTGTGTGGTGCAACTGCCAAAAAAGAACATCTTCATGACTATCATACAAATATTTTTGCATTAACTGTCTCTGGGTGCTACCTAGTCAAGTTTAACAATATATTAACACTAAACTACTTACTAGCTGTAATTCTAGCTTTCAATTTCTTTTGTTTTTTAAACTCAATCACTACTTCACTGAGTCATTTTTGTCAGGGCATTGGTGAGGAAGGATGATGTTTTTGCATCTGAAGAGTTCCACTTCTGATTCTAGTTCAATTTAGTAACAATCTCTGATTCATTCCCCCATTCTAAAAAGGTGTTCCCTGGCTCTTGATGATGTTATGGGTTAACATCCATTTGAAAGAGATACTAATATGGAAATCATGGCATACAGTGATTATTTTAGCTTATCTTTCAGTTGACGGGGTGCACTGTAGCCATTTAAAACACATTTACCTGCAGCCTGGGGTAAGGGGAGGAGGATGAGGACAAAGGGAAGGATTTATTTCTATTTAGTAAACACTATTATTACTCTTTATTGGAGTTCAGCAGTTTTTTAACATGAGAGTTTCAGCAATAATGTCAGCTTTAGGAGTTGCTGCCTTAGCTGTTTGTTTCTGCTCCCCCTCTGTAGCATGCCATTGCTTAAGTGAATTGACAAAAATATTTGCAAAGCCATGATATGAGCTAAATGAGGAAAGATTGTTTGAAAAGGTCAATTCTGCACTCCTATGCGTTAACATAGACCTGAGCAGCTGCGTCAACCCAGCTCAAAGGGGCAACATGTAAATCGTTGCTAGCCCTGCTAATTGCAACTGTAACCACTAAATACCCGTTATTGTCATATGAAAGTAAAAGTAACTCTGAACTGCATCACGTAATTGCAGCCAGGAGATGGCCCATTAGATATCTCTGGTGTTTCAATACTTTAATACAGACATCAAAACCAAATCACCATGGCTATGCTCAAGTCTGACTATTTTGGTGCAAAATGTTTACTTCCTGATCTCTGACGATAAATGTTTCTGTGGCATCAAAACAAATCAAAGCATTCCCCAGAACTAAGTAGGGTTTTCTGTTTGTGTTGCACATTTCCACACATAAGGCACTTAGGACTCTGATGGAGTTCCTTATATGCAAGCTTCACTGTTCTAGAGATGTCAAAAATTTAGGCTTATGACTATAAAAGTAATATAGCCAAAATCACAATAGGTAGTATTTCCTTTCTTTGTATTTACAATGGAATTATAATAATATAGGAACATGTCAGATAATCTTACCTTATTTGTAGTATAGCTGTCCCAAATTATAAGTTTGCCATCCTGGGAGGCACTAACTAGAAGCCTAGACAGGAAAGAGCAGGTAAATACAGTCACTGCAGAAAAACAGGAAGAAGCATCTTTCTGTTGACATTTGTCTTCACTATTAAAGCTAAGGTATTTGCAAACCATTTCAGAACAGTGCATCATTAGCCAGTCTAAATTATTAGCACTATAAAAATAATTTTGCAAGCACTCAATTTCACATGCTAAATATTATGAAAATGTGCAAGGTGGCATCTGCATGTCCACACATTCCAACCTCAGAAAAACCTGCAGCCATGCAAAAAGCATCTCAACCTTGAAAACTAAAGCAGAAAATCTGCATGTAACCAGTACTTCACTGTTCTACACAGAAGCTTCAGATTCACTGAGTTTGGGAATCTATGTATCAACATGTTTTCCCTTTTCTTATTTTTACAACTGGAATTTAAATTCTAAGCTTTCAAAAACCCTGAATGTACGTCAGCATTGAAATACAATGAAATTCCATTTCATTGAAATGAAATAAAAGTGAAATGCAGTGTGCAAAGATGTTACTAATGGAAGGTGTAGCTTCAGAAATAATTTTACTCTAAAACAACTTCCTTACTCCCCACCCTGCAATTGTCTTTGAACCATGATGCACCTCATTGTTCACAACTCTCTTACCTGATTGTGTAACGTTTAAAGATAGATCAGCATACTGAAATCAAACATCTATTCAATCTCCACCCTCTCCAAGTAATTTTGGATAAAATAGTGCAATATTTTATCAGTATTAATTTAGTACATCTGTCTGACCTTTTCCAAGCTGAACACCACAGTGCGGTCAGTGAAGTGCTCCGGTCTGTTTGTGTTAATTTTTTTTCTTGCTCTACATCACATTTTAGAGCTACCTTGATACACCTCTGCCAGACAAGAGACTGAATCGCCATCTTTAAGCTATATGCCAAAGAGAAGCCTAAAGCAATGAAGTCTACACACCCAGGAGACATTACTTTCTATCACAGGAATAGAAAGCTAAGGTGTAAAATGCTACAAAGCTTAAGCTATGTAACAATTGTGCCTTTCTGAAAAAGTGCTAAGCAATTCAGAAATTGGAAGTACTACACATCATGACATATTTTCCATCTTCATGCTGCATATTGTCTTGTTTGTAAGCACTTGGCTATTTTGCTTTAGTGTATTTAATCTATACATGCACACAAGAGTTCACACATTCTTTTCAAATAGTAAAACTTGTTTACGCAAATTTGATAAGATAATTTTAGTGACATCAAGCTTCCTTTGACAAATCTCTATAAAGTAGAAAGAGTCTAGTTGTAACTTACAAATTCCTATGGGCAAAAAAAGCAAACAAAACCCAGAAAACATTCCATATGTTCCTGCAATGAAGCAGCAACATATTCTATTAACTGAAGTTTGAAAATTTCCCAACATTAGTGTGCCAAGAAAAGAACAAAAAAAAAAAAACAGCAAAAAAACCAAACAAAAAAAAGAAGATAGAAGGAAGGAGAGAGGAAGAAAAATAAGGAGAAAAAAATGAAAGTAGCTGACAGTGGTAGCATTTAGTTTCACTATAGACAGTCAACATCAGTGAATAGTAGGAAGCATTTAAGGGGAAAAATGCAACAGATACAAAGGTCTACTCTATCTCTACATTTCCTCAGAACTCCTATGGTACCACAACTATATTTTTTTCAAGCAAGTAGAAGGGACTGGTATTTTGATACCAAACATACATTCCAATGCCAAAAACATTGAGGTTAGCAGGGTGAAAGTGACATTAAGTGTTGCTGAGTTCTCTTGGTACCAGAATAGTACTTTGTTATTAAACTTAAGCAAGCAGGGGTGATTGCTTCAATTTTAAGTTCCCACTTACAGTGGAAAAAGGCTGCTTTCAACTCCAGCCTTCACCTAAAAAGGAGGACTTCAGTTAGACTGTAACCATCACTAAGTAAAACATAAATGTGTTTTGGGGGATTTTTTTTTTTTTCTGGTCATGGATTTTTTTTTTTTCTGGTTATAGGAACGATGGGAACAGGAAGACAGTTCCAGGTATTCAACTTACCAAAGAACAGTGAAGCCAAATTATCAACTTTGCATCATTAGCACTCACCTGGAATCAGTCCCCCAGTGCATTGCGTAAATTTTAGCCAAGTGTCCCCGGAGTGTTCTTCTAGTGCGCATTTGAATTCTCCCCACTGGGTCAATGTTGGCTGTAATCTGAAGTGAGAATGGTGTTATACACTAAATTTTCACTCCATAGTTCCCAAAGTAACACATTAAACACAATTACATTTACGCAAGCATTCCAATGCAGATCAAAGAAAGAATAAGCCCCATATTTTGAATATGCAGTTAAAAAAAATTGACATAATCAAAAATTATTTTATGCAGACTTGTTTACTTAACAAATGAAGAATTCTTCTCTAGATGCAGCCTATCACCTTTATAGAGACTCTCAGATATGACTTTGCTTAGGTCATATCTTCTTAGACCTCTGGGAATTCAGACCTCTGATCAGAGTTCTCTACTCCTAAATATATATATGATAGACTTAACAGTTTGGTGGGGGATTTTTCCCCAACAGAAGCGGATAGCACGGGGAGATATATCAGGCTTCAGACATGCTGCCATTTTTAAAGGATGAATGAATAATTCACTGTCAAATATAAATTCTTCCAAGCACAGGATTATTACATTCATAGTATTCATGTTTTATTTAACTTTTGGAAGATAAAAAGTAGACTGTGGAATATGTGAATAGCGAAGTGAGGAAGTCATCAGTTTAGCTGTCATTATACTGTTAAGTTTAATGTAAATAATTCCTCCAGCCTGGAGAGAAGTACTGTTTTAAAAAACACRTTTCCAGTAACACAGTAATATAATGAGTACACATCACAACAAATTCAAGAGTTTGTAACTTAATTTTATGGTTAATATCTGCATACGTCTCCTGTCTTCCTGTTACATAATTATTTAGCAAGCGCATTTGAGCAAAGATCTCTGCTTTTTTTCAAAAACTATGCACACAGCTCAGGACTCAAATGAACAGATAAGAATGTTTCCTAGACAGAAAAACTCTCCCATGGTGCACATCTTATATTAATAACAGATGCCTTTTTGCATACTTTCACCCTGGGAAATGCTTATTAATTAAACTAACATATCTGACACATTGTGCCTCATACAAGATGAGATTGCAAGGTATTTATGCTCAAAGAAATGTTGATATTACTTTTTTTACTTGATGTTTTAGTGACATTTTAAATGAATAATCCGACATCAATCACTTCTGTACCAACAAACTTAAACCAGATGCAGAGGATTATTAGTCAACATTAAAGCAGAGGGATTGAAATATGTGACAAGAGTAGACTCTGATTCACAATGTATCTAGAAAATAAGCAAAGGCTAGCCACCTTTGCCAGTGCAGTAAGTCTGTTTCAGCCTGAATTCTTCCCAAGTTTCTAGAAAAAAAACAAACCATGTCTACTTCATGAGATGCACTGCAGGGCACAAGATTCCCCCTTCCGCCCACTTAACAGTGATTAAGGTCCAAGCCAATAGGATCAAATGGGACAGTAGAGCAACATGCAGAAATCTCAGGTTGAAAAGCAGTTCAGACATCAGTGCAGCACCATGTTGAAATTAATAAGCAGGTTAACCTCAGCAGGTCTTATAGCTCAGACTGTCACAGTAGTGTGACTGTACTACCAACATATCCATAGCAGAATTTTGAGGCTCCCCTGCATTATTTTCCACTCAGCAGCAGAGATATGCTGCAAGTCACCTATCAAAGTACTGTTCAAGGCTACTGCTCTCAGAAACTGGGCAAACAATCAACATACATATTTACAGAGGAAGTGTTTACCACCCAAAGGCAAAGAAAAAAAATTGATTGGAGGGGGGGAAGGAAGAGAAAGACTAATTTGAATGAAAGACATTTTTTATACCTTCTTCTAAAGGGGGAAAAAAAAAAAAAAAAAGACATTTTGTAATTCAGGTTAACCTCTAATGAAAACTTACCTGAGCCAGGGTGGCATCCGCACATGCTTTCCTAGCATCCTGCAATGACAACAACAAAAAACAAAACCAAAACAAAATTAGAGAAATCAAGAGGGGTTCTGTGCATCTATTTATCCTCAAATTTCATTTTGTCAAGTTAATCAAGTCCCATCAAAACAAGATTTAAGAGAGCATTTTGCTTGTCATCCAGGGAGGACCCACCATTACTGGAACACGAACATAAAGAAAAGAGACTGCTGTCAAAACACGCCTAGCACTCACTTTGAAGTTTTCTTCTTCTTCTTTTAGGATAAAGATAACATCACTTTCACCATGAAGGCAGTCAAGCAGTAGAATAGCTTGCCCAGAGAGGCCATGCAGTCTTCATCCCTGAAAGCTTTTCAAGGCCCAAATATATAAGTCACAGAATAACCTGGTCTGACCTCACAGCTGACCCTATTTTGAGCAGGAGGTTGCACTAAATGACTTCCAGAGGTCCCTTCCAACCAGAATTATCCTACAATCCTATAAAGCTTTGCCAACAAAGACTGGAAGCAATCCTCAGTAAGTTACACATATATGTGGCTTAGAAGTTTGCTTTACTAAAGTTTAATTATAACCCAAGTTTTCTTGTCATCAGGTCTAATACCTGACAAAAAAATTCAAGGCAACATTTATTATGTTCAGAAGAGACTTAAAATAATGAAGCCAGGAAGACATGTTAATTTATCAAGCTAGTTATGTATACTAATGACGGAGAATTTGCAAACTGTCCTACAATAGTACTTTGCATGGACAAAATCGGCTCAAAGGGACTCAGTTATTTTAGTCATCACATGAGAATTTTCACTTTCAATTCTAGATAACTAAAAACAGTTTCAGAGAATACCAGTAAGAATAATGTTTTCATTTACTACCTAAAAGTAGTCAAGAGATACTTAACAATACACAAATTATACAACTAGAGAAATCTTTTTTCTTATGGATGGTATCAAAAGAGCTATTAAAAGGAAAGGTAGAAAAAAATCTGGATTTTCTGTTCAGCAACAGTGAAAGTTTTTTCTTCCTATATGGATCTGGTGCAATTGCATCTGGTTTCCAGCTGTTCGCATATCCCTTTATCAGAAATATTTATAAATAAGGAAGAATTTGACAAAAAGTGAACATGGACTGATACAGGTGAAATTATTATTAGAGACAAGTATATGCAACTGCAAAGAAAAAAAAAATCAAGCTAACATCTGAAAACTATGAAAATACAAGAGAAAAGTCTGTACTGTAAAAGGGAGAACAAATAACGCATCTAAGAAAAGGAAAACATAAGCTAACCATCTTCATTTTTGCAGCAAGAACTACTGGGTAGAATAGCTTCCTAAAGGAGACACTGAGGCCTACTGTTAAGACTTAGCAGACTTTTTCCACCTAGGAATATCAGCTTCAGAGAATTGCCCTATGATAGGAGTAGGGAAAATAAACTGGGCAAGTTTCTTAACTGTAAAACCACGGGCATTTACAAGAAATTTATGAGATAATCTGAATAGGTTATTTATCTGCCTGAACTTTGTTCAAAGGCACATACCTACACATCGCATGTCTGTGTGTGCACGCACATGTGTATTTGTGTATATGTAAGTTCTTGTAACAGTGTTTAGCTTTAAAGATGAAAACAGCGTTCTGTTCTTAGTCACTTGAGGACACCATTAAATAAAACTAAAAGCAGCTAAGCAAACTGTCGTACTAATAAATTAGTTTATGCTCATTCTGGCCTAAAAGCTACCCTATAATCACAGCACACTTGCTTGTTTTCATGCAGTAACACACTCTATTCTCTTTTTTCTAGGTTGTTAGTGCATCTGAAGGCCCTGGGACATAAATAAAATTATAGAAAGAAAGCCAGTACATAGATTTGTTAGTTTAAGCTAATCTCCAATCTTTACTGGCCAATATACAACTGTATAGATTGAAGTAATTCATGGTGAACATCATCATAGCTGGTCTTCCCTATCAACAGGGACTGCAGAGATAACCTCAGTTTTAACATCATAATTTCTTAAGATGTGGAGACTCATACCTGTAAGGGACAAGAAGATTCTGAAGCCATGTAAGAGTCAGTACCATATTCTCCTCGTGGAATGTGACAGGAAAGGAAAGAAAAGGTGTCTCATTTTCACTGCTAGGGGAAATTTCAAAGAACAGAAAAGAACCACCTTGATACGGTGGTTTATGACCCATTCTAAATTAGGTTCAAATCAAAGCCTCATGAATCTTGGCAAGAATGCACTGAGGTTCCAGATTCCATTCACACATTAAACATACAACTGCCCTTTGAGCAACTACACAGCCATACAATAAAGCCAACGCTGATTCAGGATGGACTGAACAAGCACTGTATGGTCTCATCATGTACAAGTAGTAGCAGAGAATCTTTGGCAAAATCTGAACCAAATTAGACATGCCAGCTAGCTTCTGACAACTACTACCCCACCTTGGAACTTTTTTTTTTTTTTTTGGGGGGGGGGCAGAGGAGGGAGTCATTAAGAAGCTTGTCTGAGAGAAAAAGGGATTTCACTTACTCTTGGACTACCCCAGTTGACTGCAAGCTCTGTCCCTAATCAGTTTGTTGTTATGAGAAGCACAAATACCTAGATTTGTAAGAACGCCACTACAGCACACAGATATTTCATTCTGTGGAGTAAGAGACTGGTAGCATTTGGTATGAGAGAGACTCAAGCCCTGCAGTAAGTTTATGCACTTCCTCCGAGCTAGCTGTCCAGCTATCAATGAAGAAAAAAAACACACACATGTGCATACATACACTTCCCATAAACTGAAATTCATGAACGAGTCTCGAGACGAAGAGATGAAACAAGGAGGACAAGCATTATAACCTCAATCTGAGGCAGGAAATTATTTTATTTAAGTTTTGTCAGCTCTGAGATTAGAGATTGCTTCTTCAAGGATAAGGACAGTAGGAGAAAAAACTCTGTCCCTCTGGAGTGCCTCTTCCCAGGTCCATGCAACAGAAAGACTACTAGCAAATAGGAAGACTGACAGAAGGAATGAATATGCAAGAGGGGATCAAAAAGCATACCAAACATAACCCATAGACAGAGACTACTAATTAAAATCCTCTGTCCAGTTTCACAGAGCGTATCTTGAAGATGTCAAACCATGATGCACAAAAACAACCAATAGTTTTTAATGTTTCATTTTCTAAAGAGGATTTTTCTTTCTTTCAGTAATAGTATTTTTACCATCAAGTCACCTGAAAGAACAAGCTGCTAAGATCTCTAAAGAAAAGGGCATTAGATGCACACAGAGAGATCAGGATGAGTAAGAAAGAACTAAGAGGCAGTTTCAACTTGATTAAACTTAATTCTGTCCTTGACATCCTTTCTAGAGAAGCATGAGACACCAAGCAAAGTCTCTCCTGAATCTCCCCATCAGTAAAGATTTGGGGTTGGTCTACATTAAACTCATTTATAGTCATTTAATTAATTTTGTAAAATGGATCATAAATTTTGTTCTGTATGCATTATGTTCCCCTCCAGAATGAAATAAAACACTGATAATATTCTAATTCACATCAAGTTTCATAAAACATTTTTTAAATTAAATCTAAAACATGTGTCATTTGGACAACATTGTTTCTTTAAACAGACTGCTTTCACTCTTCTTCTTTTACTCAGTATATATAAAATGAGCAGACATCATAAATTCAGAAGGATGTAGTATACTGCTATAATCTACACCTTAATACTGCTATTTCACAAGAGAGCCTACAGATAGAGCTTGTGTAAGCCTTTAATTATGCTCAGGAAGCCATTTTGTGTATTTATTTGTGTAGCTATTACTTTCTAAGCAATATTAAGAACCAAAAAGTAATTACCAACAGCAGCTACATGTGCCTGCACTTTCTAAAGACCCATGACATTACCTCTGCAATGCACTATGAAAACATTAACTTATAAATCATTTCTGTCCATCTCTGTTCTTCTCAAGATACACAAATATCCATTCATCTGTATGATGACTTTATGACCCACTAATACATACCCTGATTTGGTTTTTCAGTTGCTCAGCCTCCTGGCGTAACTGGTCAAGCTCACTCATTTTCCCGTGCTAAAGTTGCGCTTCACTGCCACCTCTGAGAGGACCAGAAATCTGAAACAAATAATAATGAGAATTAGTAGGAGTCATAGCTTGAAATTAAAAACAAACTGTCGCTTCAGCTAGCTCAAACAGCATGTGCGCGCGCACACACACACACGCGCAGTGACTGTTTTCCAAACACTGAAGTAGATCACAGTATCTCTGAAATCCCCTCAGAATAAGGTATTACCATACTTCAAATGTGCTTGGTTCCCCCCTCTCCACCCCTTCCAGCCACAATAAATAGAAAACGATTTGGACTTATTCCTTTCCTCCTTACCCCTCCCCCCCATCTTTCTGATTCAGTTTTGTATAAACTTCCATGAACAGCAAACTTTTCCAGCAGATAATACTAATGCCAAACACAGAAGCTAGAAATGTTCTTTAGGTTTTAAGAATAGAATAAGGAACCCCCCATGAAAGAATAAGCACTATAAGTATTTATAGACTGACACAAGCAATTGCAAAATTATTTAAAAATTGTATGAACGTATCTCAAATAAAGCAATTATGAGAAATGTTGCTCTGATATCTGGAGAGGAAATCATTCACAAACATCATTCTACCTTGCTAATTATTGAAGCGTCTCCCTAATATTTCTCATAATGGATTTTAACATGTCAAAATAAAAGTAGTATTTTTTGAATGTTGAGGGAAGGAGCCATTTTCCTCCCAGCACCTCATTTTCCTAGCATCAGTACTCCCCTAATTACTCTTAATATACAACCYTCTGGCTGCTGCACTTTGTAGCCAACAAGATAGAGCCTGAATTAAAAAATAAATAAATAAAAAAAAAATCACTGAACTGCCTCAACTATTCCCAATTATGACTGTTTTCCAGTATAAGCATATATGAATTTTCTATTAAGCATACAGTTTATCTTTAAAAGCTTCTGTTCCAGAAAGGTTCTATTAGCATTTTCACCAGTGTTCTAAACCAAGAACTCAGCTGTACCTAAACTTTGTTTTAAAAACTCTGCATGCTCATTACCAATATAAGATGCTGAAGAGACACAATAATAAAGTTTGTCTTTTGCTGCAAAACAAGGTATTTGTTACATAGAGTACCTACAATTTATAAAGTAGTGCATTTTTGAGAATATTTTACTAGCCAGAACTGTTCTTTTACTACTAAATAATGTGAATGCATACTATTCTGTTGGGATTTAATCAGTTTATTTATCTTTGCAAACCTGAGGGGTTTTGTTTTTTCTAAAGCTCTTCCCAAGAGGAAAGATAAGGATAATTGCCAAATTTTTAGCCAATCACAGTAACAAAACATATTGGGAAGGCAAATTAAGCAAGGAGAGCAAACATCACTGTCTAAAGAAAGAAAAGAATTATTTGGGCCTTAATGCTCCCCAAGTAGTGCTGTCCCATAACCACACTTTTCTCAGCGCTCTCTAAGTAGCAGAAAGTACTCCAAACCAAGAACCTAAAGGAACTTAACGCTAAAAAGCTCTTCATATCATCATTTACAAGTTTACACTCTACTGAAACTAAGTATTTTAGAGACGGAATTTTATTTAAGTTTCTATCACAAAAATTCCATTCACACAACTTCAAAGCCCTTTGTTTTATAGCAAAACTAGGTCTCTTTCTCTCTTCTGGTTCAGGGTCATCTTTAAGCCTCTTTAAGACTGGTTGTGCAGCTTAGTGCAAAATCCAGTTAAGACAAAACCTGTCAAGAGTGTTTTATTATCCTATAACCACCTTGTTTTCTTTTGAATATTCTTTTGTTTCTCAAGATCTTTTGTTCAGTCTGCATTTAACACAGAATACTCTACAGCTGGGTCTCCCTCCAGTTTTTAGCATGAGGTCATCACCATCTACAGTTTCTGTATAGCTCAGCCACGTATTGTGAAGAAGTATGCACTACTCCCGTCCTAAAGGGACTGACAAACTCTAGAGTCTATTCTTTAAAATATACTGAATCGAGTTTTGAGATCCTACAGTTTTTTGACTTCTCATTCTATTTCTGCCAAGTTATTAAGCTAAGTTACTATATAGCCCAATTTCCACTAAGCAAACACCAGCCTCTCCAGACAGAGTACAAAGAATTTAAAGGTGGTGTCATTTTTATTTCAGAGAAAGAAACTATGATCCAAAACCTAAGTGTTCTGTTCAAGGTCACAGCAACTGAATGACAGGATCAAGATAAAGATTTAGGACAGAGAACTCCAGCTGCAGAGTTTTGAGTAACTAAACCAAAAATTTACCTGCAGCTTTATTTTAAAATACTATAGGGTGAATAATCTAATGGCAGTCAAAGTAAATACGTCCTCCTATAACATAATGATGCCAATTTATTTCTGCCAGAATTTGTGCACYACGCAACACAATTCTTTCATCTAAATGAAACAAAAAACTTACTTGTATGGAATAGAAAGAGGTCTAAGGAAATGAAAACTAAGCCTAGGAAAAAAGTCATACTGAGAAAGTTCACCTCACAGAAACTGAACCTAGTAGTATCACTCTGGATTGTTTGTATATACTCACTGTCATTTCATAAATGCATTCCTTCATCTTGCAGGGAGTAGTATATACAGGAGGGGTGTGTGCGTGTGTGTGTACACACCTGCTTTATCTACTGTGCAGCTAAGCTCTTAAAATGCTTTATTTGAGCACTCCACCACAAAAGACAGTCACTCACTAGTGTTTTAAGGAAGACTTCCTTTCATTGAATAAAGTACTTTACCAACACTACAGAAACCTCTACACATACATGCAAGATATTGTCTCCATTATTACAGGCAGCAAAGAGTTCAAGGAACTTGTCAACTAGCATTGTTAAAGCAGTGTCTATGGATCTTGACTTTCAGTTGCTTGCTATGGCTCATGTTTCAGTATTTGCTGCATGGCAATTAGCAGCTGAATGTGTCAAAACCTTAATGTCTTTCCAAACTGTAATATCCATATCAACAAGATCTTACCATAAAGGTAAATACACTTTTACATTTAAAGTTAAAAGTTAGCCCTTATGCATTCCAAGCAACTCCAAACTCTAAATTTGACTTGTGACACAGCATCAATAGAAATTGTTTAAACCAGATATCCCCATTCCCTTTGCAGGCCTTTTTATTGTTTAAATATTAACAGGAAGATCCAACTCCTACCAACATGACTGAACGTGCTAGCACTCAGGAAATGAAAATCCTAATAAAGCCAAGGGCATCAAAATACAGGAGTTCTTTGAAGCAGACTAAAATTTATAGATCAACCAACCAACCAACTTGGCCATTCCTCTAGTCCTTTTACATCAAGTCTTATACAGTTATATTTAGGCCAATAACATGAGACCCACAAGGGGGAAAAAAAAGCTTTATCCTCCACCAGACTTTCTGGCTACTCTGTACTCGGACCTCACTAGTACTCAGCATTAAAAAAAATATTTATTTATTTATTTATTTAAAAGAGCAACAACAACAGGTAAGGTTAGGGAACTGTATGGAAAAATATATTTTAACCTATTCTCACTCTCCATACATGGAGAATTTTTATACAGATTTTTCATACTACAGTCACAAAAACAACAAGCAGAAACTTCAGTAATGACCTAGGTTAGTTAGAAATGAGCCACAATTGAAGGGACATACTTATTTGTTTCTTGGTATGTTCTAAGGACATTTAACTGCATGCTAGAAGAACAAGGTGTCTAGGAGAAACTGTTAGCTTGATAAGGAAGATGATTCTATTTCTGTGGTTTTGAAAGAAGTTACTAAATTTCTAAATCAAGCTAACCTCATGCAAAAAGCCACTATACAAGTTCCGCACCCTCTTTTTCCAAATTATTACCATAGGTGTGAAGAAATAGGTAGTAGCAAAATTCATGCTTACCTTACTTTCCCTTGAACGTGCTACCGTGTTCTCTAAGGCAAGCTTCTCAAGAATAACACATTCACTTTGCTGAACTTGCTCAAGACCTTTCCATAGGCTGAAGTACTTAAGTCTCTCTGCTCTAAGCCTAATTCCCCCCAAATCTTGTTGACAAGTATAGGTTACAGATAATTCTCTTCTTGCTAGGGACAATAATACGCATACTTGCAAGGTAGTTTACTATTCTTCACTACTCCAAATGACCCAAGTCTCTAGTCACCTATTACAAGTTATTCATGAAAGAGTTGCTTTGTTTCCTGTTTTCCCACAGAGGAAAACCAAGTACTGTCTACAGATAGCTTGTTAAATAACAACAAACTTTTGTCTCTCAATTTCAAAGAGTTATATTACCAATTCTGTGGAAGAATACAGCTGTATTTTGAAATTATTTCCATATATGATAAAACTTCACAATTCATCAACTATGCCAAAAAGATTTATCATGTCCCTTGTCTCAAAGTAACATAATTTTTTATTTTTCTCTGTGCTGCATGAAACAGGGAAGTTATATATATATATGTGTGTGTGTGTGTGTGTGTGCGCGTGTGCAGTCTTAAATATTGAACAATTCTGCACAAGAATCTGAACAAATGAATAGAAAGCTTTGTGAAGTCTGTAAAATGTCAAAATACTTGCTGCAGAAGGAGATATACTTAGAATTCCAGTACAATAAATTTAACTTAAAGATAAAGCTCACAATTCATAGAAAACAGTGACAGGACTGAGGAACAATTCAAATCCACTCATTTCACCACCACAGCTTTAAGGTCCTTTCCAGAACTAAAGCTATTTAATCCAGTGAAGTCCAAGCTACTGCAGTGTGCAATGTTTAAATCTAGAACTGAGATGTCATTAATACCATCAGTTTAACATGTAGACTGATGTTCACCTATACTGAATTATAACAGAATTCTTTCAGTCATATAGCCTTTGGTTAGCTAAGTATGATTCTTCTATAAAACGTCCTCATAACAGCAATAAGACAAAGCTTAAACACTTCATTTTTATTTCRTTTTCCCACACCTCTCGTATGAGGGAAAAAAAAGTAGTCTCCCATCCTCCCCTAACTAAATCACCTGTTCTGTGAATAATCTCTACAGTTATGAAAAGAAAAGAACCCAGATTTCTCATCACAGCTTAAATTAGGTCAAATAATTACAATTTTTTTACCCCTTAATGGCCAAACTGCGTTTGGCACAAGGTTTTTTGTTTTTGCTATCCATCATTACTATCAACAATTAATGTAATCCCATCAAGCCACTGTTGATGCAAGCTTTGGTAACTTTGGTTTAAAATTACATTTTTCTAAGTCAGATTACTAGCCAGGTAGTCATTTCATAAGAAGGTGCACTAAATCACCTTTCTTCCATATGAACAAGCTGTTTTCTGATATTTGTTCCCACAACACCTTTCCTGTTAGTATGTATCACTCAAATACGTACTAAACAGTCAGACAAATACCAACATGGATGATTTGCAAAAACAAAGCCAAAACTGTACAGCCTTAATAACACGATCACATTATGCCTACAAGACAGTCTCATAGCAGGTCATCCGATTAAAAGAAGCTGTTCTAATCTATCAGATACTATAAAACCTATTAGCAACATGCACAGCAGCTTGCATGTTTTCAATGACAAAGTAATTATACACAATCCACTGCTAATTCCAGTGTTTGGACATCATATTGGCTTTGAAGAGCTTTTTCAGGGTTTTTGTTTGTTTGGGTTTTTTAATGGGATAAGATACTGTTTCCTATTTGATTCTCATTCAATAGAAAATATAGTGTGCATGCTCTAAATACGGTGTGCATGCTCTAAGTTACATGATCTGAAATAAGAAGAATTTCAGGGGTGTCTTCTGATCCTGAAGTACACATACCTCAAGATACTGTGATCACAAAAATGGTGCAGAGAACTTTAGAGATTAGAGATCATTGAAAAGGTACACAGAAACACAACATAAGAAGTGTATGGAATCACACAAGCTGCTGTGATACAAACTTCATTTGGAAGAGAAAAACTAGAAGATGTATACTGAGTAGCTCAAAGACACTGGCTCAACACAACACTGGTTACAATGGAGCAAAAAGTTATATAGGGAATAGGATACAAAATACTGAAAATATTATAATGCCACCRTGCAAGTCAATGGTTTATCTACACCTGGATCACTGCATTCAGTTTCAGTTTCTGCAGCTCCGAAAAAAGAACAAAGTGTCTAGGGATGACCAACATAAGTAATTAAAGAATACCCCAAGAGACGGGTTTAGAGAAAAAACAAGAGGCTTACGATATGAAAGAACACATGCTATACAAATATTAATTTGATGCTTGCTTTTCGAAAAAACAGGGAAATGTCTAGTAATGTAAAGTTAACAAGTTTGACTGAGGAAATACTTTCTACACGACTCATGACTAAAGTAATACTCCTCACAGATTAATGGACTTCACAAGAGGCAAAAAATTTCCAAGTTATGAAGGCAGGAAGTTAATGAAGGTTTCACTGTTCCATGAATATTAGATATAAACATGATTACACAGAATATAAACTTGACACTTTTAGGTTCTGAGTAAACAATACTGAAACATTGAAAAGAACATTCTGAGAAGAGCCACTTTGCACACAAGAAGTTTGGCCTTCTTTTCCCAAACATGCCTGATCAGGAGTTTTTCATCCATGAGAGAATATTCTTTTTAAAATTTTAATTAAAATATAGCCCCCTGCCCCACTGAGATGAAACAATTTCATCTATGGTCTCCCTCAGGTTTGCCAGTTCTGTTCTTGAAAGCATGCAGGCACTAACATCTATTATTTAGCAGGTTTCCTGACCATCTTAAAATCCTTACTGTTAACAAAAGAATACACACACTAAAGTAGAAATTAGGCACTTTAGAACTGCAGAGTAAGAAACAGCTAAAAACTGAAGTCAGCCACGTTTTAAAAATAGTCTGAGTTTCTCAAGCACTAGAAGAAAGGAACTACTTTATTTTACTACTTACATTTTCTCTCACTACTGTAGAAAGCCAACTTCTGCTGTCAAACATGTAAATTCTGAAAAGGAAAAAGTCAAAATGAGTCTATATATTAAGAAATAATGTCAATATCTTAAAAAAATTAGCAGAAAGTCTAATACTATCAAAGCACAGCTTCTTAATTAAAATGAGCAAGCTGGCTGGTCTTTTTGAAGAACAGGGAGACTGCTTTGGCAATAACCAAAAGACATGCTCAGCTCAAGAAGTTTTCAACATTCTTTTTCAATARAACTCATGCAATCCTCAGATCATTAGTTCTCCCCTATTTGTACAGAAGTCCATTCTATTACAGAGTTCAGGATTATAACAAAACATTGTCCCACTCATACAAGACTGCAATTTTCATAGCGCTACAAAGCACCAAAAAGATCTCCATATTCAAAGTCTTGAAATAATTTCTTCTCAATATTGTTCCTGAGGTATGCTTGGTTTCTAAGCACAGCTAAATATCAAGATATCTAATTTATCAACAGAAGTTACATAAACCTCTTAGTGATGAGCTCAAGGGAGAGCCCAACATTCTCCCTTCTAGAAGGCTTACAACTTCTAATCATTAAAAATAAAAAGGAAAAAATTATAAACTGACAGATTAAATAACCCACACACACTTTCAATTTGAAGGGTGGTAATAATTTAATGTACAGACTGGCTTCACAGAAAGGTGAAAAGATCTCTCCTTGGAAATCTCAGAACATTGCTTCTTTGACAGCACACAGTAACTATTATAATTCATCTCAAGATTTGAAATATTTACAACTGCTTATATGTTTAAAACATCTTTGGTCTGTCTCTATCATATAGCAAGACAAGGGCTATGGGTAATGTAAATGGACACTTGGGTGTCTTCAAGCCTGCTGTGGAAGATTATTCTAAGCATAAAGCAAGAATGTAGTAAAGCAAAGTAATCTTAAATCAGAAAGCCAGTCTAGAGCTTCACAGATTTTAACTGAAATGTTTAAATGTGATGCAAGTGTATTTCTGTTTGTACGATTCACTATTAGCTGGAAAATTTACAAACCACTTCAGTGTCTCATATGGAGGTTAAGCTACTTAGGATATAGGTCATCCTCATCCAAGCTCATTTACAGATGAACAGTTTAGGACTGTGATTAYGAAATCAGTGTAAGCAGTTTTGGTTGTTATTGCCAGAACAACACACACAGACATAAGACAGTAACTCACACTCATAGGCCAAACTTTCCACCCCTCAAAAGAAACAAACACCTGACACAACCATTTTAGGTTCTGAAAAAAAGATCAGCTATACTCAGCTTTCAAAAGTCTTGACAGAAAAATTTCTCTACGCTGCAGATACAGCGAAATCTRTTTGCTGAAAGAATTACCTGAATGTGAACAGGTAACATTATGCTGGAACAYTAACAGCACACAGAATACACAATAGCAAAGGCCAAAACACACACCATTATTGTCCTGTGCTGCACTCTCATTAATGCAGGAGAGGTGTTGCAGATTTCATATGCCTTCTGCAAAAAAGAAACAAAAACAAAACAAAACAAAACAAGCTACTTTAACCAGCCTGCAAGAAGAGTAAGAAAGCATAATAGCAAACTTGTTTTCCACAAAGTTAATTCTGGGGGGTTTTGTTTGTTTGTTTGTTTTTAATCAGGTAAGTTTTCAGTTGGGTATGCTGAAAGCATCCTGTGATGCCTGCAGAAAGCAATATTGACACTGAGATAATTTTCAATCCTACACTACAGATGGAACTTGTTTAAGAACAAAAGTAGACAAACCACGTAAGGAATGAGACTTGCATTGYCATTAGCTTCCTTTTTTTTTGCTGTTGTTAAGATATAGTCTGGTAAAAGCAATACAAGCTACAGGCCAGCTCATATTCACCACATTGCAGCACTGGCTCAGTGAAGAAAGTTCTTATATGCAACTTCATAAGCACTGTCTTAATGAGCCCTTATAACCCTGCTTAGCTGAAAGCTTGAGGTTCTCAACACCAAGAATTGGAGTTTCTAAAACAGAAGAGGACAAGAAATACCACAGAATACTTCAAGCATTGTTCAAGCGGTTAAACCTTTACACCAAAGAACCTGGATGCCAGCCAGCCCTCCAGATAATTGGTGTAAGCCATGTCCCCAAATTCAAGCAGCCTTCTGCTCCAAGAAAAAAAAGGCACAACAGGTTGGGACTAATAATCAATACAGTAACTCTCAGAAGGCAAAAGCATCATCATTTCTAGGTAAAGTTTCCCTACCACAGGCACTCACCCTAACTGCTGTCAGTCTCATATTCTGCTCTTTTCTTGAAAGATGTTGAGGTAGTTATGCTGTTATGAAAACCCCACCCTAAAAATCTATCTCAACTCCAACATTCACAGAAACAAGTCTTCCTGAGAAGACAACTCTTCTGAAGAAGAAACTACATTTTTTCTTCAGGAGGCTGGGGAAAGTAGGGAATGAAAGAGAAGGAGGGAAGAAAAGGGAAGACTTTTAAACACTTTTCCAAGTCTTCCACTTTCCAAGTATTTTACTTAAACATCGTAACAAATCCGAACATACCCTTCAAACTAAGCAACTTATTAGAAAGTATAAAAATATTTATTTTAGCCTTCTCCAAAGTCATTATCTCTGTGAATAGGTATTTCTCTTCATATCTCACCAGTGTTAAGATCTACTGATTCAATATAAGACTTAAAAACAAATACTCTGGATGTTAATTCCTGCCTGCACTCCTTCCTAAGACTTCTTTACATATATGTTGGCTAGATGCTAAAGGCCAAAATTTGAGTTCAATCAGGAGTAGACTACCCTAACTGAGGCCTCAAGAAAACTGTCCACACCTCAATGCAGCTGAAATGTTTAACAATCATACTCAAGTACTTCCTACCCTGTCCAGCATAATGTTGAAGAGATGTAAATTAACCTCCTTGGCCTTAAGAAGTTTAGACTGTTGTCTTACAGCTTTGGCTTCTCAGAAAGAAGCAACTGCACCAAAAATATTATCTGCGTTGTGAACATACATGCTTAGTCCTTTAAAGTTTTATCTCTGTAAATGTTATGCATAAAAACACAAACCAAATAAGACTGCAAAACCTCAAAAGCTGTCTTCAGAGTTCTAGCTTTCTGTTTTTTACTTCTAGAAGTAACTGACAAATTTAAAACACCTTTTCAAGGTGGCAAAATATTTCTGGAGTTTACCACTACAGTTGAGTCCAGAGTAATTTCAAAATTGGTGCTCTGCATTCAAATGGAAGCCAACCTGTTGCTACCCCTAACCACCCAATGCTTGCTATGCAGCAGTTCAAAGCAGAAAGCACCTTTAAGTATCTACTTAGTCATTTTACTTTGTCAGGTGTCACCAAAAGGGGCTGTCCTCCTTCCCCATCCCATCTGTTCCTACTGCTTCCCCCTTGCATCAGCACTAGCTCAATACAGTAAAAATACTTTATTCTCCCACAACAACTGGTTTGGTTTTAAGTCAAATCAGCAAAAAGATCCATCATAATGCAAAAACGTAGATGCTAGTTTACTTGCAGCAGCACCATCTTGGAGCATCAAATTAAATTTGCAGAGAAGCTACTACTAGTTCCAATGACAGTTAAATAAGTTCATTTATTTCCATTTGATAAAAATCCAATGAACCTTGCTTCAGAAGCGTCACCCAATCTTAAGGTAGTCTTGCCAACACAAATTATGGAGTAAAACTGTATTGCTCAGGGTATCCCTTAACTGCTTAAATTTTGTTCCTGGGAGCTGATAAGGATAAAAAAATAAAGAGAATTTGACCAAATCTGAGTATTATCTGGCAGATAAGCATGTATGGTGAGGGAGAGGGAGGAGGAATTTGACCTACCAGTTTTCCAGTATTTGCATGTAGAACAAAGACAGTATACCTGAAAAGGACAACAGTTTCATACATACAGGCAAATTGGAGCACAGTACCCAAAAATTTCATTATTCTTAACTTGGGTATACAAAACTCAAAGCCACTTTGATAGCTCTAATGGAATAGATGACAGTATCTATGACGCCAGTGCTGTCTTAATGTTCTCTACTTTATTCAAGACAAGACATTTGCTGAAAACTTTTTTTTGAACAAAGACAAAGCATCTCATCACATTTGTGATGTTATTACTGCAGCCATTTTCTATTTACACTCTGCCACACCTTTTGAGAGGGCAAACCTTTTCAGCTTTATACTTCCAAACCCATATTTGTAGATTAATAATAGCTTCAGTAAGTTCCTGCAGGCATTGACATAATAGATTAATATAGATAAAATTCAGCATCTGTGAGTACTATTTACTCCACAATGTAACAGTACTATATTAATAGAAAGCTAGTATTAGGGCTTTCTAGCAGTATTGAGAATGAGCTACTTCTAGAAACTCAATTTCAACTGCTGCTAAACAATTAAACACAGAATTTCCAATCTTAGTAATATTACTCAGTACCTGAAGCAGAAGCTATTTTTGGAAAGCTAGATGATTCTAAGCTTTTCAACAAGGATACTCTCTGTATTGATCTTCCTTCTTCCAAAGGAAAGTAAACAGTGGAAAAAATAATTTAAGAACTATATATTAACAATCTCAAGTTGGAAAGCCTGATACCTTCACACATTTTTAGATCTTTTCAACAAGTAAGAATGCAAAGCGGTGCCATTTTAAAAAATGGACAAGTTATTTTACATCAAAATGAGAAAGTTGGACACTACCCAGGTAAACAGGAACACAAAAAACTTGATTAAAGAAGACATTGAAAGAAACAATCCATTATTACAGAAGAATGACACATGACAGTATTACCTATGAAGAATAAAATGCAGCAAAGTCTCAATGATTTAGAAGAAAGGACACAGGTAGGGATGATCACAGAACACCTCAACTCTTGGAAAGCCATTTCTTAAATGTG
The DNA here is from genome assembly GCF_003343035.1 of Apteryx rowi. Classification (NCBI taxonomy): domain Eukaryota; kingdom Metazoa; phylum Chordata; class Aves; order Apterygiformes; family Apterygidae; genus Apteryx; species Apteryx rowi. The sequence goes on along the minus strand of NW_020450949.1, from coordinate 3,065,388 downwards.
CGGCTTAATAACCAAGCAAGAAYTCAAAGGGTTGATAATGAGTAAGTCTTAAGAGCACTTTAAGAAAGTGACCTGTAAAAAAACATAGGCCCATAACAAAGATGAAAGATCTAGGCTCCAAAAAGCAAGTAGTATGTTTTTAAAAGTACCAGGAGAGGGCAAGGAGGTGATATAATAAAGGAAAGAGATTCTAATAAAGAACAAATATTTTACAATAAGAATCATTTTCAAACATTTGAGTAGAAGGATCTATAATATGTTATCTACTCACAAAATGTCGCTACTACAGAACCGCAGCAAAAATATTCAAGACTCTTCAAAAAGCACCACCAGATCACAACACCAAAACCTACCACCACCCAGGTGACAGTATACCAGACTTCTCAGAACTTTATCTTCACAGACTGTACCAGGCAGACATCAGATTGCTTTTGTACCAATTTAAAATGTGCAGTCTTCTGCATAGACATGTGTTTTGACTCAATGTAGTTTAAAAAAGATCTTAGTCAACACAGGTAAAAACTAAACTCCATTGCCTTTACACCCTTTTAAAAAGTATATATATGCATAGCACATCATCCTGCCAGACTGGTACATAAGATTGTTTTACTAAAGGCACTCAGCTGGAGATGATTTCACTGGAAAACAAACAAACAAACAAAAAAACCCACTCAGTATTATCATTAAGGCAAAATAACAATTTCAAATGCAAACTTGTTAATCTGTTACATCCTCCATCTGAAAGGGACATATCCTACGCCCCACATGGAAAGCTCTGTGTACGCAGACATTTAGTAACTTAGGATGCAGATGCTTCTGTTCTGGTACACAAAACTTACCACCACCATTACATGTCAAGCTACATATTAGAGAAAGTCAGTGAAACTGGGAACTGCAAGTTACCTTCCTTTATTAAAAGTTTCCTTACAATCTGAATAGCTGATTATCACACATGGAATGGTTGAGGTCAAAAGGGACCTTTAGAGATCATCTAGTTCTATCTCCCTGCTCAAGCAGGGTCACCTAGAGCAGGTTGCCTGGGCCTTGTCCAGACAGTTTTTAAGCATCTCCAAAGATGGAGACTCCACAACCTCTCTGAGCAAGTCTGTTCCAGTGCTCTGTCACACTCACAGTAAAGGAGTTTTTCCTTAGATTTCTGCATTTCAGTTTGTGCCCATTGCCTCTCGTCCTGTYGTTGGGCACCACTGAAAAGAGTCTGGGCTCCATCCTCTTTACATCCTCCCTTCAGATGTTTATATGTCTTGTTAAGATCCCCCCTCAGTCTTCTCCAGGCTGAACGGGCCCAACTCTCTCAGACTTTCCTCATATGAGAGATGCTCTAGTTCCTTAATCATGTTAGTGACCCTTCGCTGGACTCGCTCCAGTAGCTCCATATCTCTCTTGTACTGGGGAGCCCAGAACTGGACCCAGCACTCCAGGTGTGGCCCCATCCGTACTGAATACGGGGGAAGGACTACCTCCATCAGCCTGCTGGCAATGGTCTTACTAATACAGGCCTCCTTTGCCATGAAGGCACATTGCTGGCTCATGGTCAACTTGTTGTCCACCAGCACTCCCAGGTCCTTCTCCGCAGAGCTGCTTTCCAGCAGGTCAGCCCCCAGCCTGTACTGGTACATGAGGTTATTCCTCCCTAGGTGAAGGACTCTGCACTTGCCTTTGTTGAACTTCATGAGGTTCCTCTCTGCCCATCTCTCCAGCCTGTCAAGGTCCCTCTGAATGGCAGCACAGCCCTCTGGGGTATCAGCCACTCCTCCCAGTCTTGTATCATCAGCAAACTTGCCGAGGGTGCACCCTGTTCCTTCATCCAGGTCACTGATGAATAAGTTGAAGGACTGGACACAGCATTGACCCCTGGCATACACCGCTAGCTACAGGCCTCCAACTAGACTTTGTACCACTGATCATAACCCTCTGAGCACTGCCATTCAGCCAATTTTCAATCCACCTCACTGTTTATCTATCCTGTACTTCCTCAGCTTGCCTATGAGGACATTATGAGAGACAGCATCAAAAACCTTATCATGGGACAAAATCTTAAAGACCAAGAGATTACGTGACTTTTTCAAATCATTGCCAAGTCCAATCCAAAGTTCCAGTTACGTCACCAAGCAACAGGAATTAGAAGCCTGAAATTTAAAAAATGTGCTTCAAGACTACTTTGTATACATAAAAATTCTACTCAGGTTGATGTTTTTCCTAACTTTTAACATAAGCAGGTCTATCGCACAGCTGGAAAGCACACTGTGGCTATCTGCATGTGTGAGAGATACCTCAAGAGCTAATTTCAGTTCAAAATTTTCTTGTCAAGCACAGATCCGTATTCCAGGAAGCCTAGCCTTTGCTGTCACATCCTACAGGAAGAGCTTTGAAGGACAGCCTACAGAGGTATCAAAAAGTATTTTGAAATTCATAAATCTAAATATATTAGGTGAACGAATATACTCCCCATGCACTAATTTGGCAAGTTCTGGGAATCTTTTGTGCTGTCCATAATTCCTTATCATATGAGTTTTGAAAAGAGTAAGTAATACTTTAGAAACAGGGCTGCAAAACAGACTTCCCTAGTACAAATGATGCTAAAGCATACAGCTCCTTTGAAAACTTACTGAAAACTCTCCTGCAGTCAAAAGATAGCATGACTGGACCATTTCTGTGGGAAGTATTCCCTTCTTTGTGTGTTGCGGAGTTGCCAAGTTTCCAGATGGAGCAGGTATTTTGCTCAGACATTTTCCCATGCATTAGGGTGAAGTACACACTGAATATGAGTACTAGGTAGATAAGTGCTAAGGCTCATTATGCAACAGTTACAAAAACTGGCTGAAGAGCTAGCAATATATTTCTATTTTCAATGCAGCAAGCACAGTAAAGAAGAAGAATTACATAAGCTAAAACTTAGTATCTGTAATTGAATCAATTGTGAATTCACAAATGTCTCATTATTACGTACAGCTCAATTCTTCAAATATGGGTTCCACTTCAATTAGGCAGCTTTCTACAAGGGTTACCGATACTAATACTTGATGGTTTTTGCACTTTTTTTTTTTTTTTTTTTAAACAGAATAACTGACAAAGTTAAGTCATTCAAAAGCTATGTTGTGCTTGCCACATCTGAAGACAAGTTTTCTGATAAGTGTAATCCTTCATCTGTCTCCCATGCATAGGAATTTGTGAGAAAGAATCACAGAATTGTTGAGGTTGGAAGGGACCTCTGGAAATCATCTAGTCCAACCCCTCTGCTGAAGCAGGGTCCTCTAGAGCACGTTGCACAGGACCCCATCCAGATGGCTTTTGAATACCTCCAAGGAAGGAGACTCTGGGCAACCTGTTCCAGTGCTCAAAGTATATTCAGGTTCTGTAGTCCATAACTTCAGAGTGTGCCTATATGAAGTTACAGCCCTATTAAGAATTAACATATTCATGAATATGAGTGACATTTCCATTGATTTTTTCAAAGTCAAAAATGCAAAGTTTTTGGGATATACTGCTTTCCAATAGGGTATCAGAAACCTGGAAACACTTTACCTCAGAAGAAACGCATACACTTTTTCTACCCTGCTTGATCTAGATCTAGAAAACATTGCATTAGGAAAAGTTTTATTTCCTCACAGCTCCCCAGAACACAGAAATATTCTTGGCTATATAATAAAGGTCAGTTCTATGTACTTTCCAAGTTCTGGCTACATTCTTTCAGCCTGTAACCTTATTCAGACACACAAAAAACCCACATACAACATGAAAATCCCAACATAGCAGGTCTACATGAAACAGCTTCTGACTCATCAACAAGGCCTTCTAGCAGACTGCCTTCAACTCAGCAGCCAGGGCAGTGATTTTACTACTTTAATACATAAGAAAAAACAAACAAAACCCACCATAAATAACTTCTAGTACTCTGCAAAAAGAACAAAACTTTCATTTTGGAAAATCTAGTGTAGAAACCAGATGTTTTAGCTAACCTGGAAAACTTTGATACTTAGAAAACCCCAAATCTTTAAGACATTTTCACATTCGAAGTCCCAAATTTGAGCTATCGTCTCAGAGAAACACTGCATTTTTGCCTCCTCCAAAACTGCTACAGAATAAAACTCATGGAAAAAAAAAAATTAACTAAATGCAAAATCCTCAGTGCTATTATACAGTGATGCAACATGCTACTGAAACTCAAACTCCAACTATATCTGTTTCGCACAACCCACCAGCTTGTGCATGTATATTTAAATTTTCTAGAAGCTGAGTACTCACCACTCCCTATGTTGAACAAGTATTTGAAAATAAGCCTTTAGGATAGTTTACCACTTTCTCAAAATAGAATAATGATCAGCAGAGAACAGCACTCAAGATCTTGGTGGGGACACATGCTTGTAATAAATGGCTCTGTGGTGAATCGGCCAGCCTCCTTCTGCCACCAACAGTGAACAAACTCAAGCTGTTTTCACAGAAGACAGTGTCCTTATGTTGCCAAAATACTCACATTTTCTGAAGCTAATCCCATGACCTACATTTTAAAAATCATAATGATGCAATTTTTAAGCATATAAATCTGGACTGTTACAGGTCACTTCATTAATCCCTTCTAAATGCATCTCCAAGCTGTGTGCATTATTAAAAGTCTTAACTCTAGGTACAGCAGAAAATGTAAAGAATGAAAGAACAAATTATTACAAGTTTAACAGACTACTGAAACCTATATGCCTGAAGGTACACTGTTTAAGAGGGTTCTTATGAGAACTTTAAAGTAGTCCACTGACATTAACATTTTGCTAGCTTGATGATACAAGCCAAAGACTTCTTCACTACATATCTTCTTTTCTGAAGGAAATTCATATTTACAAGAATTCTAACGTCTCCTGATAGGTGACTGGCAATGGGAGCTAGCTTAATTGTAAGAAAAAAAGTTTCAAACGTTCAGCATCAGTTTTCAAAGAAACTTATTTATTAAAAATTTCAAAAGCCAGTACTCCCGTTTTTATTAATTCGTTCAAAATTTTGCAAAATATGCAATTATTCCTTCTGAAGGGCAATCTATTGACAAACCACATTAACTCTGTCAATCTGGCCAGTGATGTTTTTGATTGTCTCTAAGGTGGTAGTGCATAAATTTCTAGCTATATTTATCTCAAAACTAAGTTACTGAAAACTGTCACTTTAACCATGAAGTATCCTCTTAAATAAAAGGAAGCAATTTTCTTCCTTGTCACATACTACTAGACATCTCCCTTCTCTTCAGACTGAGAAAAATAGACAACATTAAAGGAGAATATGTTATTATTAAATAACCAGCACAGAAATGACTAAGCATTTATTACAACAGGCTTCTAGGCTTTTGTTCCTTTACATAGCTAAAATAACCTAAAATTGAAACTTTTTAATTTTTCACTCAGGCTACATTTTTTTTCTTCTATTTTACCAATAAGCCAAAGAAAATATGCATGAAAAAGAAAACATTCATGATTGCTAATGGAAGTTGGAAGAGTATCAGAATGAATGAAAACCACACCCTAATAACACACACAATCTCTTACTGCATCCAGGTTTCCTTTTTGTATCTTTGTTGCCTTATATAGCAATACTCATTTTGCAGCAAGCAGAAAATATCCTGGTTTGGTGTGTTTTTGTTTCAGATTTCTTAAGAACTAGATTAAGAAGAGAATTAAGACTTAGTCTACGGTTTTTACTTTTCACATAGTAATCTTAAGACCAGAACCCACAGCTTTAAGTTAAAAAACAGATGTGAAAGTAGCTTAGCCTACATGTGAACACAGCAAAACACAACATGCACATAAAATATAATGGATATTTATTATTTTGTTAAGCAAGTTATACCAAACTACCCCTCAGACAGATAAATTAGGTTTTAAAGAATTCAGAGCTACAATTATTTCCATACAGTTACCAAGGCAAGAAGTAGCCACATTAAAAAGTAAAACCACCCTAGAAATTAAAGATTTGATATGTAATATTCTCTGTATAGTATGTATCTAGCTGACATCAGAATCTCAAAAACACTTCAAAAATAATGCGTCTCACTTTTGAAATACTGCCATCTAGATGATGCTCATTTCAGCGCACTTCCTTCTTTCATTTCTCCAGTAGACATGCTACCATTCGGACAATGAAACAAAAGCCAGTCAGAACCATTTCTGAAGGGGCAGGTGGTTTATTAAACCTTCAGCAGTTGCTAAAAGGAACCTCTTTTCCACAGACTTGCAAGGTCATTTCTATCAAATGAAGAAGCCATCACTGATAAATACAGGTGGTGGGGGGAGGAAACCTTCACAACATAAGGCCCCATGATGGAGCTTAAATCCACTTCATACTATATTCATCTCATCAGATTTTTTTTCATTAGTTGAAAGATCAGTTTTTGCCTTGCACTTCAGCTTCATAAATAAGTACAGGTTTAAGGAAGACATTAGAACTCTATCTGCAGAGCCTTACAATAACTGAACATTGGTTAAAAATTGGCGAGGCTCTCCAGTTGCCATTTCTTATGTCAGCTGGCATCTTCCATTGTTTCCTTCAACTCTCACCATTAGTCTTCAGTTTTCACTGGCATTTTTATTTCCTTCGTAAGCTTACCAGAAGCTGTTTACCTCAACAGGGCTGAGCACTTGCACAATAGGGATCTCAGTGCTACTTTTATACTAATACTACTGACTGACACACCACATATCTTGCTATTTAAAACTAATGTTATTGCCACGAACAGAGAAGTAGCTAAAAAAAAAAAGTAGTAATACCTGCATAATTATTACTCAATCCAAACACCTTCTCCCTAACGCAAAGCCAGACAAGCTGCAAAACCAAAAACTTGCTCTTACTAGGCTAACAAACCTCTGCTCTTTAACTGAGAGACAAGTCAAAAATTTTTTAGTTGTTCTCCAAGGCCAAGCAATCTGAATCAACTAGGCTTTTCCACTTGTCCAGATACCACAGTTCATTTACTTCCAACAATTTTTCACAGTAACTATTTATATCCTCTTGGCATTGCGCCAAAGTTACTTACTTTTTTTTTTTGAGGAAACAATTTTTGACATAAGCCCTTTATCATCAGAAATGCTTAAGACCTTTACTTAAGAGAAAAAAAAAGAAGCACAGCAAGAGCTATTTGGAAAGCTGGTAATGATGAGAACAGTTTCATAGTGTGGATTTAGAAGTGTTAAGGAGGCAAAAGAGGGGAACAGGGGTAAAACCATAGGACAAATCAGTCAAAAGAAAGTTGCCTGACACATGAAGTTTACAGAGTAGTTAAATAGAATCATGCAAAAAAACCCAAAACAAAACAAAAAACCCACACTATTTCTTTTCCAGTGGACCTAAAGTAATGCCACAGTATTAGGGTAATACCCTTTCACAAGCTGTGTAAACTCTCACTTAGATCAGTTGAACCTATAGGCAGAAGGCTTAGGGCAGTCTGGAACACAAATTATAAACGGTACACTTTATTCTAATAAATAGAAGCACGCTGTTGTAGGACAAAACAGTTTACACGTCATCCCAGTGTGACAGATCAATAGCATAACATAGCAAACATATAAAAAAAATGCACTTCATATCTAAGCACATATATTTCTTCCTTTTAATAAAGGTCAACCTGCTAGGAACATATTTATTTATGTATTTAAGTTATGGAACCTATGATTTAAGAACATGCCTTGCAAGCTTACAGCCCTATTAAGAATCATCATCTTTGCTAGCTCTCATGAAGTTTCCAAGGATTATTAAAAGAGTCATTTCTGGATATACTCATTTTCCAGCAGGTTTTCAGTTTATGCTCTGTAACCTCAAGTACATTCAAGAAGTCCTCATAAAGACTTATTTCTCTAGCATGATGATGTTCTGTTCAAATTCTCCCCAAATAACTCACATTGGACACTGAGGAGGGCACAGGGCGCAACTGCAACATGTTGAGCTGAATTCACAGGCACGTGAATGGTTAGATGCATAACCTAGCACAGAAATAGGTCATTACACCATTCCTTGTTACCCAAGCAATCAGATGATTCAACCAATGCTCACTGAGGGTGAAAAGGTAAGAGAAGAATAAAAGTATTTTCCAAAGGCCTAAACACTGTCTTTCAGCTCTGTTTGCCAATGCATCTCTCTTGGCATCACCTTCCCACCTACCTTCTCAACCTTGCTAAAAATCATGTATTGTTTCACATATTGCCGTTACAGTGACATCAGTAGGTACATTAAGATCTTTATTACAATGTTAGTATATTAGATTAGAGGAAAAGGGCTATATGAGCACGTATTTACAACACAAAAAAGAGGAAATAAAAATAGCAAAGTCAGACATGAAGAATACTTTTTATATATATAAATATACTTTTTATATATGAAATCAGCAAGACCTATCCAGGCACAAGCATAAAAAAAAAAAGAATGAAACTTCCTATCATAAAAAAGAAAAGATTGTTGCATTTTCTATTTCCCTAAGTTTCAGCTCAACAATTTTATGAGCACAAGCCAAATCATCCATTTCATTTTACATGTCAGCTAGTAAAGAGTCAACTGAGAATCAGTTGCTTCCTATTCACAACATTTAAAAAAAAAGTATGAGTGTGTGTGTGTATGTATACACACACACACACACACAACTGACTGGCTATTTCTACCAATTTTGAATGGTTTGAATTTCAAGAATGTATTCATAAACATTGCTAAGTGTAGCACTTTGAAAGTTAATCAAATAAACATATTCTTTTCCTGAGCCAAGCAAGCCATTTACAGATACAGAAAGGTCTTTTATGGGCAATCAATTCTGCTTCTGAAAAGTGTGTCCCTCACTCATTCAAGTAGGCACACTGACTTCAGTTGAGATAGTCACATGCTTACATGTCTTATTGGTCTATGGTCATCAGAACACTAATGAAAAATGTTTTCAGAAGCAGAAAGATAATTTCTATTCTATCAAATCTGCACTGTACTTTACAAGATGGACCAAGAAGCTCCACACCAAATGCCTTTTAATATTAGGGTCCAATCTTGAAATTACTTCAGCAACATAGCTTCTTGTCTCAGCTCTTAGACTGACTTTGAGAAAGTAAGCAAGAGGATTGCTTTACTAAAAACACAACCATCTAGGATGGGCTGGACAAGGGCTTAACAACTACCTTCTGACCCCCATAACTACTATCACATCCTGCATGGACAAAAATATGGTAGTAAAGTCATTTGAACAAAAACTATCTGCTCCATTTGTGTGTCTGTCACCCTGACTATACACAGCAGCCTCAGAGATCATCAGAAAGGAAAATACTTCTTTACAACTATCTGTGTTCAAGACATTATCTGAACAGCCAATTAAAAAAAGAAAGAAAAGAATTGTACTGAAATAAGAATTTAGTTATTCAAACAGTATGCTGGACTTGAGTAAAAGTTTAACATAGCATTTTTAGAATGAAGTTAAGCTATTCCCATTCATGAAATAACTGATTTCCAGTACAAGCCTGAAGTTAAAAAAAATTTAAATGAACCTTAAAACCAACAAAAATATTCTATGCATACAGTAGATAATCTCTACTGAGGATTCTTTTAAAGTATGGCATGATTTCCTTAATCTTTATACCCAAAATAGATTGAGCAATACTTTGTTCTCTAGCCCTGCAATCAGCATAATCCATCTTTAGTCAAGATGCATGCAGTTTCATTTAGTTCTCATAGCAACGATTTATACCCAATAGTAGCTCATTGATTTCTCCCAGCAATTGCTCTATTTTGATATTTACTGCTGATATAAAATAAAGTTAAGGTACAGCAGAACAACAAGAAAAGCAAGACTAAAAGACTGAAAAGTAGAACACAGGAGACCTCCAAGTCATTAGACAGAGAAGGGGTGTTTTGGAATACACAATGTAGCAATGCTTAATACTGATACAAAAGGTAAACTTCAAGTACAACCCAGGGACAGTACTACAACAGAAAGCACAAAGGTACAACAGGAAATACTTGCTTTCACATTCCTCTTTTCATAGTATTGTGTTCACCCTTTTACAACATTCAGCATTAGTCTTTAGGTAGCAGTTGTATTCTTCCAGATACTATACATCTGGGTAAGTGATCAAAACAGAGAAAAATAAGAACAAAATAACATGAAAAGAAAATGGGGAAAGGACTTCTAGGGATGGGGGCCAGAGGGAATTAAATAAGCCAAAAGTAAAAGTATCATAGGACAACCTGATTTATTTCAGGGCAAAAAAACAAGTGTAAAGTAAAGCCAAGGAAGTAAATCCTGTTTAACAAAGACAGTAGCAATATGGTAATGTTAGCTGAAACACCTGTAATTCATGAGGTTCAGCACTGATTTCCTAGATCCTCTGCTCACTTTATACAAGCACACTTTCATGTTTATTTGGAGCTGCTCAGTACTACTGTTGTGCAAGTCTGTGTGGAGTTTTGGGGAAAGGAATTTTTTTTTTTTCTTTAAACATAAAACACACTAACTGCAGTAAATAATGTATCATCTTGGTGCTTTAAAAATGGAAGCAAAGGGATTTGAAGACAGACCACTTCCACCTTACCTAGCACATTCAGGATTCTGACATGGGAACAACACAGTCATAGTAGTTCCCATCTCTAGCTTCCACCTTATCTTTCTTTTAAGTTCCTGCACCTGCTCTAAGAAGAGCTGAGCTGCTCATTAACCAGCACCTGAACATTCACAGTTTACAGCACAGTGCATGACAGGAAACTATCTCCCATCTTGGTTTCCTTAATATGCTGGGTTGTGAACTGGCAAGGCAGTTGCTGATTCACAGATGTCTATGCCACTCTTTGCAACAGAAGCAGGAATAAATGCAGTTTCCCCAGAGTGAGCCCTTTAGAGTTTTGATTCAGAACTGCAAGGATATGGAACAAAAAGCTACTACAGGACAAATTAGACTGAAATTTCAGACCCAAGTCTTGAACTCTCGATGGTACATATCCAGGTAAACAGGCAGTCACTGCTAGTTGGGTAATACAGCTTAACATCCCACCTTAACCCAGGAAAACCTGTTCACATACTTTACTTTTAATTCCCAGATAAGCAGCCAAAAGGAATTTCCCAAAGTCTGATTTACTACGAGTTCTGTCTTTTGATATGAGTTAAGGGGAAGAGAGGTGAACATAGACCAAAAGTGAACAAGAGGATTACTGGGCATCTTCTCACATCTAAGGAATTGCCCAAGATTTCCAAAGTGTTTTGAAGAACTTCCTCCCATTTTTAAAGTTTCTGAGTTTATAGCATTTAAGATGCTTCCCCCTTTTCTTCAAGATTTTACTCCATTTGATTATAGGAGATGGATTATTCTTTTTGAAAAAATTACATAATTGAATCTTCAATTTGTGGTACTTCATAAATAGTAAGAGAACTTGAATACGAAGACATCCAAGTACTCACACCTATGAACTACTGTGCTCAGATATAACACCTTTAAAGTGCAGGTTCTGCAAGACTTTGTGTTTATAGGACAGACTGAAGTACTTCCTGAAACACTGAAGCTTCATATACTGCCTACAGGCACAAGAATAAAGGAAGATTTTAAATTGATGTGGCATTAATCAATCTGATTTAACTTTCCAAAGCGCCCTTGGAATTTAAGAGTTTTCATATATGAAAAGCCATTCCCTCCCCAATCCCCTGACTTCTCAAGCATCCATTAACACATACTATTCTGTCAAGCTTTTAAATCTGTTAAGGTGTTCCTGTTCAAAATTACTTCACTTTCTGCAAGTGTTTTACAGTCTTTTAACCAATTCAAAATACTGTAAGTTAACTTTTAACTAAGTAAAGCCTGACACAAGTGTGATCAACTGCAGATTGATTATGGCTTTAAAAACAGTTTTTCCTACAGTAAGAGCCTAAATTATGGAAAACTAAAGAACAGCTACACAAACTGATGCCTAAACTATTAGGGAATGTACTTCTTAAGCAAAATACCTTCACAGTGGTTTAATTTTCTACCCAGCTGATACTCAGTGCAAGAGATGTGCCACTGCTTTTTTCCTCATTTGTTAAGAAGCATCACTGAATGCAGCACAAGATGAAATTTACAAGTTTAATAAACAATCTTCCTATGGTATTGCTGTTAAGCACTGAGCAAGGATCCTTGCTCAGTGCTTACAGCTTTCAAACACCAACCTTCAAGGGAAAAAAACTTCACATCTCAGAAATAGCTACAAATAAATCTCATTTCAATGACAAAACAGTTCATTTCTTGCCCCAGTGAGAGACTTCAGGACAATATCACTTTTCAGTACCACCTTGCTTTTCTATACCATTCTCATCTGTGCACAATAATTTCAAATACTGGAAGGTTAACTGGTGCTCACAAAGGAAGTTCAACAGTTAACTGTCAAGCCAAAAAAAAAAAAAAAAAAGTGTCAAGTTTACTCTAGACCAACCTTGAAATCCCCATTTTATGAGAGATCCAGGTGGACTACAGCCATTTGATTTCAAATAGTTAAGTTTAAAATAAAGAAATCTTTATTTCAATCTTGGCAGAAGCCCATGATTACTACAATTGTTTCCAAGTCAGAACATTTTTGTCATCTAGTGTATGGCTCCAATGTGTATTATCTACAGAGTAGTTCACCTAATGTATAACTTAAAACACATATTTACGGGCCATTCATCCACCAAATCCCAGAGCAGTTACTATTGGGTTTTGAGGAGCAAGAAATGCAGTTCTGACTAAATTCTCAGGCATAAAAGATCTATAAACCACTTTTATAAAGATCTATAAACTACTACCTGGATAGCATCTGCTGGCTTGTAGCAAAATCCAGGATTTTGTAACCTGAAGCACAATTAAGTTGCTATAAGCATTAAGTGAGCTGTTCTTGATCTTTGTACAAACAACACCTTTGCTAAAGAGATAGCAGTGAATCTGTCCAAGTCTTCAGTAGTTTACCACTTTACAAAGAATGCGCAACCAGAATATCAAGCATATGTTCCAACAAAAACACTTCTTTAATTAGTAGGGTATAATTATTTTTAGTACCAAAGGTTTCAGCAGACTATCACGACTACTTTGCTTTTCTAGGCTAACAGAAAGAAATTACCACCACCCCAAACATTTGTTAGGGTATCTGGAGAAAAAAAGTTTTGGAAGCTAACAGCAAGTATCCAAGAGGACCATAATCAGATTTCTTCTCAGCATCTTGAAGCGTGCATATGCCTGCCTTGTTGAGTACTATTACCTTATTTATGAGAAACAGAACACATACTAAGTTTTGTATTATGCAGTTAAAAGTCCTGATATTTTACATACTGAAACTTAAGCTTATGTATTTTTTACTTTTAAATTCTGCATTGCTATGCTCAACATCTAACACACACACTTGGATGTTAACTAAAAATGCATTAGCTTAACAATTTAAATAAACCTAAATGGAACAGAACTAATTGCATATGCAGCAAAAAACAGATTCATCGCTCTAGTCTGCGCCACAGAGAAATCTTACCAGAAATTATTTATATTGTACACTGATATCACACTAAGAAATAGCATTGACCAGAAGTCCTCAAGCTTGCTGAGTGAACGTTTCTGCCTGCCCTTAAGAGTTTTTCTACTAAAGATAACAAAACATTAACTTTTAAGATCTATGCACCAGCAAGAGGCACATTCATATCTTCCATACACTTCTAATTGTGCAGCTCTGAACAGCCTCCTACTGCTCAACTGTTTCAGGAAATCACACTTAAATACCTACAATAGCCCAAATAGGTGGGCTGAATACAAAGTGTTCAGATTGTAAAACAGCATTTACCAGAGCAGTCAAAATTCCTCTAACTCCAAAAAGCAAGACATATTCCCCTCCAGTTACAGAAGAACAGCAATACCTCTGTAGTGACCTGCAAGGCAGGGCATCTGGACAGGTACAAGCATTCTAAATTACCTCCAAAAACATCTGTAGGCTCAACAACCTGCTCAATAATTCTCAGTAAGAAGTCCAGCAAAATACATCCCATGTTACCACAGACATTTTAATGAGAAAGTCCCTGCAATGAAGTGTACACCTTCAATACAGGGCATTCATATTGAAGTTTCCAAGATAGTTAAACTGCAATTTTAAAGTGAATAATTACAAATCCATTTGTCAGAAGTGCTGGAAATCTGTTTAAAATCTGCTTCAAAAACAGATTTCCAACACTGAGATTTTGTTCTGCAAAAATAAAACAAAATCCACTCAGCTTGTCAAATGGTTTTGCAAATAATTTTAGGTTACCTCTACTATTGACATATTCCAATAAATCTTAAAATATTTTCAGGCTGAACATAAAGCATATGTTAGTGAACAGACTTAAGATGGCTCCCTAAATCTGACCATAGATAGGCAAAAAGGGTCAGAAAAGCAGGAAGAACATAAGATGCACAGAATTAACAACTCACCTGCAATAGTTTCACAACAGAAACTTTCTGTACAAAAGAAAAGTAAAAACTGATACCACCTGTTGTAATTAAGCCTACTGTGACAAGAAAAAAAAATAACACACACATAAGGCATTGCTTTCCTGTCAGTGATGTCAGCTTTGTGGGTGTGGTTGTTCACCTTTCTGGAAGTAATATCAGAGCCTGGCAAAATTTCTTTAGTTCCCCATACTCAATATATTTTGATTTCAGAGTAAGGATAAACAAAATCAGCACTAATACCTAGACTGGTAAAACATTCACAACTACTTTGAAAGGCTGTGTGCAGGAGTTTCTAGAGCTAAACATTTTGCTTTTACACTTTTTTACTCAGGCGATGAGGACAAGGGGGCAGAGGAGGAATAAAAAGCTGTTAATAGTGACAAAAATCCTTATATAGTTTTTAATACAATAATGCATTACAGAAAGCTGCATGAAAATATATGTTTGTCATCCATAACTCATGTTTTCTTTTTGGGCACCTGGCAGACAGTACTGCAATTTCCAAGAAGAGAGCAAAATGATATTCTCATCTGAGGAAAAGTTTATCATAAATATAATTGGCAAGAAATTTTAAGCAAATTTTTCTGTTCCTCAGATCAGTGTAGGAACATGCAGAAAAAATGGTTAGCTATCTAGATTTCAATTAATCCTTATAACATATAAAAGGTATTCCTTTTCTACACAGAGAATCTTTAGAAATTGAAGTGATTATATAGGCTGAACTTTTACTTAAATAAAAATATATTTTTAAATTAAACAGCGCTTCATACAATCTCCTTACTGCAATGAACAGCATCTCATTTAAACAACACTTAGTTCTTTTAATCATTCTCTTTCCCTTTATTCTCTGCTGATTTTTCTCCCTCTTCAAGTTCTAAATAATATCTATGAAAGTATTATGTTGAATATTATCCTGCCTTTAGCACTGTCAGGTATAGAACTATCTCATATCTTGTCTCCTTTACGTTCTCTCAGATCACCTTCTTCAAATCTTTGGCCTCATTTTCATTTAGCCATTAGGACGATTCCAAAACTGACAAGGCACACAAAGATCTATTTTTAACCCTCAAGTCCAATCAAATCAAAAATAACTATAGCTCTTCCCCCATAAGTCTGTGACTAGTGACAAAAATATCATTTAAAAATACTTAAGCCAAAACATTTAGAAAAAAGAATTTTAAAACAGATCTATCCAAATATTCAAGTCAGTAAGAAATCTCAGTGATCTTGGTATTAACCTACACAGATTGCTTTTCCACAAGCCAAACAAGGCTCAGACTCGTGAGCAAGTTTCTAGTATTAATTGATCCACAGTATTCATCTATATGCACACTTTAAGCCTACACTGAGTCTCAGATACTGGAATTAATTTAGTCCTCAATGAAAAAGGACTATACTTATTTGAATAACCTTGCATTTATCTTGAGTGCAGACATGGATAATTACCATGGACCAACTGACAAAGGGTAACTTATTCATTAATCCAAAGCCAGGTCTTTTGAACACCTGCAACCTCTTCTCAAGCATTCCCATTTTAAAACAGCTACAATAATTTGTATTTCTTGTTTTCAGTAAGGCTTAATCTGTCAATATCCAAACAACTGAAGCATTTGCTGCATAACTGCTTTCGCAAACACTTATTTATTCCTGCTTCTCCCTACCCCCCAAAAATTGAAGAAACATTTCAATAACAGATCAACATGTAAAATTTATGTGCAATCCTTATTTTGTCACTTAAAAATTTTAAGAACCAAACAAATAAGTGTTCAGGCCTGTGCTGAAAATCCTGGACAGTATTTAGGGTCATTATTTCCATGATTCACTACATATTACACTTCTGTGACATCCCAAAAATGTATTGTACCTTACACGTACTGATTATCATGCAGATACCTAATTACATCATCCCTGGTAATACTGAGCATATGATATGCAAAACAAGCAACACCAAGTCTCAGTTGTTTCCAGATAAACATAAATAAATATTGTCATGTCATTACTCTCTAGCTGGGTTCAAGAAGAAATGAGTTCTGGGTGCCTAGAGACATATTAGGAAGTGTAAACATTGCCCCCTCCACCTAAACACTCAAGGTTTCAGCTGCAGTCTTCCAAACAAGCAGAAATATTTCATTACATTTCAAGAGAGTTACATATCGTATGACATTATATGCCACTCTATAATAAATCTAGTAGCTGCCAAAAGCACTTGATACAAATGAATACCGTTTGGCAAGATATTCATTATAAAGTATATGTTCTAGAAGGCCAGTGTTAAAAAACAGGCCAATAACATATCTGGCCTTTGTGTATTTCTATTCAAAGACTAACCATCTCCTGTCTGCGTGTCTGTCTGTCTCTCTCTCTCTCTCCCTCCCCCTTCCTCTCCCCCTCTGCCTCCCTCTCCTTGAAGATTCCTAGTGTTTTAATAAAAATGCAGTATTTTACTTGAAAAGCTTTTTTGGAATGTCCACTTTTTTGTACTAGGAAGTCTTCCATGGAAATTTACATTGATTATTTTAGCATCTAAAGTAAAGGTACTGTTAGTAGCCAGCTCAAAGCTTTTAAAAAGCTCTTAATGTTCTGCTGAACTACCAGTTGGCTCTAGTATCTAGTGATTTTGAATACATTTCTGTTTAGCAAAAAACAACGCCCCCCCCACACACAAGCCCCACAATACTAGATACCCTGTGAAGAAATAATAAACTTAGATGCTATGTTAAATAGAAATGCAGGGGCTTGGGTGTATTTTTGTTTTTTTATCATGACTTTGGCCAATACTAGTTCCAACATTATCAGTGGAGAGAAAAAAAATATGACTTAAATCTGTATTCTTTTCATTTTGAGTCTGTATTTTAAGGAATCAAGAGAATCCCTTAAAATTTCCACTTCATCTTGATTCAAACGTTTAAGTAAAATTTCACTAACACAAGCTAGTTAGTTTTAAGGTTACACGTATTTTCCCAACATAATCAGCAATATTACGTTGTAAAAAATATCCAAAATACAGGCATACTGCAGTCATTAGAGGCTCCAAAGAAGATTCACCTAAGCTTAATTCAACCACTCGAATGCATGATTTCTCATTTCCACTTGTTAATAACAAACTAGTGCTAAATGGAAGTCTTGAAACAATATGGTATGMCATATGGCTAAAACTGGATATTAAAATTGCGAATATCAATTACCAATCCACTAATGCAGAGAGCCAAAATCCATGAACAGCAAGAATTTAATCCAATTCAGCAACTAAAACATGAGCCAAGACTGACATACAGGAGACAAGTCTACAGCAGCTTTCACAGAACGGAAGCAACTCCAGCTTTATTGCACATACTTTTATCTGCAAATATTTTTATTGCAATTTTATTGCAAAAACTACATAATTAACTAAATGCAAGTTTGTTAACATTCTTAGCTACAGCAATAGGCAATATGAGAATCTGTGAAGTCTACACACTCAAGCTTTTACACTTACTGGTATCTCATTTCACATTGTGATTGAGAAATCACAACCAAGAAGCGTGACTACTAAGAAGGAACAGTTATAATTGTTTTTTACATGACCAAACTGAAGCCTTCATAACACCAGGAAGTTATTACATACTGTAGCCAGAAACATCTTGTCTAATTTCAAGAAAGGGCATCCTACAAACACAAGATGATACATATTTTTACTATAACTAAAATAACCCTGAAGTAATTGTATTAACATGGTTGGTTTATCAACACAAAACAACAAACCACTCTTCACATTCCAGGGTAATTTTTAAGAATTTTAATAGTCTAAGTATACTAGTTATAATTATTTTAGTTCTAAAAGTTATAATAGCATAGAGAGTGTTGACTCCTAGATGATGCTACAAATAATTCTACACTGTAAGTTCTACACACTTCATAATTATACAAAACTTCATTATTTACTTTCACATGAAGAAATAAGTTCTTGTTAAGTCTAAATACCATGCTTTCAAATTTCTTCAAAGCAAAGAAGTAATTTTAAAACTGTTCCATTAGAATTTACTGTGGATTTCTAACTCTACACACTGCCAAAAACTTCACGACAGGATGCTTGCTACATACTGACCGAGCAACTGCAACGACTAAAGGATAAATGCAACTTATCTTATTCAATACAGGATCCCACTTCACCCTCCCCCTTCCTGATCCTGTAGTAAAAGGCCAAAGTACCACTATGGAAAGATTGCACAGGTAGTTGCAAGTTCAACAGCAAATTAAAAGTATCAACAAACAGAATAAACAATTTCTTAAACAAGTATTCTTGTTTAAAAAAAATTGTTCTTGAACTRGTAGATGAATAAAATACATTTAGCTAATTTCAGCATTTACCTTTTTTTTTTTTCCCCTCCTCAAAACAAAAGCCTCAACTGCAAATTAGCTCTTCTGTTTCCTGCTTTCCCTCTGCACTAACTACAGATGGGTTATTACAGTAAAGAACAAACATCTAATTATACATAAAGTCATAGATAAACAGAACTAAAAGTCTTGGTATTACCAAAGGTTTGGAGTTCATTTGAATACAGGAGACATAACATAACCAAGTCTTATTTTTCCTGCTATGGCAGTGTATTATTTTAAGCCTGAGAATAAGTCTGGTATATCAAATATTAACTACAGTACCTAAATAAAATAGCCTGGTTAAGAAGGTTGGTACTATAGTAAAATATCATAAGTTACAACTGAAAGCCCATTTTTTAAAAGATATTAAAAACAGTACATAAAAGCTTTTAGAAATCTCTAATATCATTTTAAAATATGATATCCTGACAGATGCAGCACTGTTAACATCCCAAAAAATCTTTCTTACCCTTCTCCATAAAGAGAGTAATTACCTATAATATGTCAATAATTTCAGGACAAAAGCAGTTTTAAAAGACTTCACAAATCATGAGGATTTTGAAGCAGATGGGAGACTTTTATATTACAAAAAGGATGACTGTCTACATGGGGTCTGATGATTACTTGGCTGGTAGAGAACCAGCAACAGTACACAGCCCTAGCAGAAGCTTTGCATATCTATGTTCTAAATTTTAAATATTTTTCAGCAACATGCTTATGGAAAAACAAAGATCATTTTGATGACATTGAGCAGGCGCTGGAAGGTAAAATAGAAAATCATGTCACCCTTTTATCCAGTAACAGCCTACGTGAACATTTCACTAAAACTATTTACTCCTCCCACCTAGTTGCCAATCTGGAGAGGCTTGCAAAATTAAGAAAACCTACAGATTTCTTGTAACAATCTTCCAAATGGTCCTCCCACCCCCACCTCAAAAAAGAAGAAAGCAAACAGAATCAGAAGTAAATCTAAAACACAATTACGGAATAAGATCTAACTGGCAAGGCTGTGGTGAGGAGGAGTTGAAAAATGAGAGCTGCCTTGCTGCAAACGCCATCTTGTTGCAGTTATTGGGCCCGGGCACAGAAGGATCCATTCATTCACAGCAAAAAGAAAATCAAACACACACCCTGGCTAATCTGCAGCCACCAAAACAACTACACTATTATCATCCCTTCTTTCTCTTCTCCTAAAGGACACAGAGGGGGAAAATACACTGTATCTAAGACGACTAATATACTACACTTAGAACTAGTTTAGATTTTAATGCAATATCTTAATTTTCTCACATGCTTTTTACATGCATATCGACAGCGTTTTGTTTTGATTCACATCCTTGTGTTTTAGCAGACCGGCTTAAAATAGGGAATAAACCTTCCATAATTAGGTGCAGATATTTTACAGGATCTGCAATAGCTACAAAATGCTTAATTTTTATTTTCAGTTTCAAATGACCTCTCCAAGTTGAGCCAGCTATTCTCAAAAGCTGTTTCAATAATCATTTAAGCCTTATTTTTACAGTCCTTTCCTCCTATTTTCCACTGCGAAGACCATACATAACGTGGCAGTCAGTACCCTAGAAAGGATGCCTTATTTAAAATAAGGAGTCCCAACTATGACTTTGTTAGAGAATAATGAAATATCACATTCGTTAAAATTTCAGCTCATCTTCACGAATGATAAATTGACACCTTAGAATAACCTCTATATCATTCTGATTTTCTTCTGGACAAGATTTTTTTTAATAAAATGTCTTGCCTCTTTCATATTTATACACAAGACTCTATACATCTTCATTTTTATACAAAGCTGTAGAGCTAGAATAAAAACCCTACACCTTAAGAATCCCCTTGTACGAGTAAAAAAAATTAATATTGAAATCTTTTCAATGATAAGTTCGGTACTGAAATAATATTTTAATAACACTTCCGAGGATAAAACTTCATTTTTCTATTGTAGTAAACACCCTCCATGATCTTCATTATTGCTGTTACGGGCACACAGAAATATGCAGCACCATAATAAGATGGGGAAACAAATATGCAGGCTAAACACATCCTCATCCCTGATTTTTAAAAGAGAACAAAACATTTTCTGCCCCTTCCTCCCCCAGTATAAGCAGCATAAACCCAATCTTCAAGCCCCAGACGTTCCTTCCCTTCACTGAACTGGGGGCTGCTAGAAGCAGTCTTACCCTGTTTGTCTCACCCCTGTCTCCTCTTAATCAGTTTTCCACCATTACAGCAGACACCATTGCTTTTTCTTGAATCTGTCTCCAAATAGTCCCTCTGTAGGCTTGATCTCTCTGGAAACTCACCTTTTATACCTTAACACACAAGAAAATACCCTAAACCGTCTAACATAGATCACTACAGCCTAATTATAATTAAAAATGGAACCCCGCAAAAATCCAAGGTCTCCTCCCTTTTCGCCTTAAAACCTTCAAGAGAAAAATCAGTCCCACCCACACCTTTTTCTCCTCCTCCTCTACCAGCTACAAACACACTTCTTTTTTAGGGGAAGCTCAAGTATCGAAGAGGTGGGAAAGCGCGGGGGGAGGGGGGGATTATTTCCAATCTCGCTATGCAAAGAGGTGGACAAACCATTAACTGCCCTTCCTTCTCGCGGGGGCAAAGAAAGGGTGGGCGAAGAGGAGGGTACCGGCGTGGAGAGTGGGGGGGAGGTACAAACAGGAGCTCCGAGGTAATAAGATTGAAGAGGAGCAGCGGAAAGGGAGAAAGAAGGAAAAGAGAAGTGCATTAGCAATGGGGAAGAATGGGGGAGGGTGGTAGCGTGGAAGCCGCGGAGAGGAAGAAGAAACCGGGGATGGAAGGGAGAGCTGGGGGAAGGGCCGGGAGCGGCCAAGGGGACGGGGCGGCGGGAAGATGGCTTCGGGGTGGGGCTGGGATACGGACGAGAGACTCGTGGAACCAAGCGGAGGTGAAGGGGCACCGGCGACCACAGGGCTTTAGCGCGGACCGTCCCCTACCCCCACCCGCCCTCCTCTCCCCTCAGACGGTTACCTGCCCTTCCGGCCGCTGCTCATTAACGGGGCCGGTATGTCCGCCGCCCGCGGCCCCTGCCTGCTCTGGTTGCGCCCCCGCGGGCTGGGGAGGGGAAGGGGGGCGGAGGAGGAGGGGAGCCGTTCGCGCTGTGTCTGGCTGGTCCCGGGGAGATCGCAGTTCAGGCGGGGGGGAGGGGTCGGGAGTCGGAAGGAGAGGGCGGCGGGGGGGGGGGTCGCTGGGTCTCGGCTCCTCCTCGTTTGCTTGGTCCCCGCTCAGCTCCCCGCAGCCATCGGGAAGCGAGAGCCTGGGCGCGGTAACCTCCCCCCCCTCCGCCCCGCCCGTGCTGCCCGGCCGGGAAACCCCGGCTCGGCTCGGCGCTCCGCCCCGCCGCCACCCCCGGCACCGCCCCGCCCTGCCCCCCTCGCACCTCCGGGTGGTGGCAGGCCTAGGCCCCGCTGCGCTGGAGGCCACGCTGCCTCGACGGTGACACGCCAGCACGGCCGGGAGGGCCGTGGCTACGGTGCGCGGGCCTAGCGGGCCGCTTCCCCACACACACGAACACCCGCAGGAAAGCAACACCGTTTCAGCCAGGCCCTCAGCGAGCGGGCGGGGCGGCAAGCCGTGGGGTGGGTGAAGCAAGCATTCAGTCGACAGGAAGGGGGACTCRATCAACTGTCCGTCTTCCTCCTCCCGCCCATTCTGTTTTGGTTCGTCCCCGTTGCCGGGTGCTTCCTCCCCGGAGCGCGAACAAAGGGCGAGGGCCGGGCAGTTTCGCTTTCTGCCCCGCCGCGCCGTCGTATCGCGCCCAGGCTGCCTTTCTGCGGGGCGCTGCGGGCCTCCGCAGATTTCAAAACGTGGCATGGGCAAGTATGTCCGCATAAAAAAATAAGATAATTAAAAAAAAAAAAGAAAACAGACCCCCCCCCAAACTAAATTGTTTAACTAGAGAGTTAACACAGAGAGAGAGCAGGGTCTGGAGGAAGAACAGATGTCCTTATCGCAACCGTAAGACAATGCCAAGTATAAAGAACATTTGAGTGAAATTCTGAACTGTTCAGCACAAAGGTGTGTGTGTAGGGGTGTGTTGAGGTCTTAAATAGATGCTAGTAAGAAGACTAGAAAGAAAGCACTTTCATGTTACTATCTTTCCCTCAAGGACTTGAGAATCAGTGACAATTCAGTGGTCTTACAAATTGGTCTGAGGTTTTTTTAAGTCTTATTTATAAGGATGTTTGCATGGCCAAAGTTTCCAGAGTCCTGTTTCAAAATTCTACTTACTGGATAAGCATCCACCCCTGCTCTGGGAAGCATTGAGCATTGCACTGAATTGAGCAAGTCAAACAAAAAATAAGAGAACAAACAAGAAAAAAAACTTTCTTTTTTTACAGACTGGACCTCACATGAGCCAGGCAGGGCAGGTATTACCAAGACAGAATCGTTTCACGTCAGCACTCATGGACTAACGCTTCAATACTTAATGATACAAAGTAAGTAGACAGTAATACACCATTTTCCCCTTATCAACAGGCCTAAATCTGTTTTTTCTATCTTTTATACTTTGTTAACTCAAATGATAAGAACTTTACCTTACTAACTAAGTAAGCTTACTGGCAGAAAAAATAGCTACAGAAGGAGAAAGGGGGGAAAAGAAAAAACAAATCATAGCAAGTTTTGGAGAGAGTACTTAGAAAATCTGCCTGAAAAGAATATGGTCTAGTAACATAAAAAAGCTACAGACAAACATTTTTCCCAAAAGCTTGCAAACTCTCCCCACAACAGCCACTTGCTACTCCAGTATTTAAAGAACCTGTTACTTACCATCATGCATTCTGGGAAGGTAGCTGTGGTTACCTATAGTTAGTAAGGGAAAGAATAAGTTTGTCAGTTAGACAAAGTGGGTGAGCTATTACAAGTGATTTAGGTTGTCTGTTATGAATAACTCTTAGATTCTTCTGTGGTTGAGCCTTTGTTATATAATAATCAGGTATTTGTTTTTAAACGCTTTATATCCTATTCTTAAAATTTAGTTTTTTGCCCTGAGATTTATAAATAACAGGAAATTTGCTGGAATTAGAATCAAGGATTCTTTAATTATAGTCCTAACTTGCTTCTATTCTGTTCACCATGGGGGAATAAATTGTGCTCCGCTCCTGCAGAGAAATGTGCTTGAGTCATGCATCATGGAGAGGAACTATCCCATTAAAATCAATGGAATGACTTCCATGCAGGTTGGGGATGTATGTAAATGTTCTTGAGATTGGGGCTAGATATTTCATTCCTATCTGTAAGCTACTGATTAAATATAAGTGCTTAAGAAACACCCCAACAAGTTTATTAGATATTTACAAAGTATCCTAGACATTTCAAAGCAGTTAGTGCAATATTTAAGTCAGAAAGTCTAAGATTAGGGAGATTTATAGTAGGCGAGCTGCATGATATTTTTTTTAGTTAGAGATCAATTTTATGCAAAGATTTTATCCAGAAAAGAGATTAAAATGCCATTTTTGGGTGCACCAAGATTTGTCTGGAATAAAAGATTGACCACTTATTACTTCAGTGAAGAAAAAAAGGTATGACACATAAAGGATAAAAAAAGCATCTTGTTTTACAAAGGAAAATTCATAAGGCTTCATAAGATTTTGTGGAAAATTTTCAGCCAACACTGGATGATCCAGTAGAAATCTGTGAAATGCACTAAAATAAAGTTCTGATGTTCCTAACAAATAGTCATATTTTGGTTGTTTTAGAGAATAGTGGCAATGAGATTTTGTTATTAGGCAGGAAGATTCACTGTGTAAACTAACTACACCATAATAAACCAGTGCATGTTTTTCTCCCATCTCATGTGCTTTGCCACACAGATACTTACTACTTTTCCTCTGCTTTATAATTCTCTTATATGCTTCTAGAAATGCAAAACTTAATCCCACAGTTTTTAAAGTAAGCATTCAGATCGTATCCTCTACCAGGAATCTCTAATTTATTTCTTTTTATTCACTCTCTGTTTTATGAGCACTAAAGGGTAATTTCTGTCTTCAGGTCTATGCTCTGCCACCTCTTTAAATCTGTGGAATTTGGCTAAGGAAATTGGACAGGCCAAATGTGGTTATATGTGACAACTAATTCTTTTGCCACACCTATTCTTCTGTATAAATGAGACTGTTGCAGTAGTTCCTGTTTCTAATCCAGGGACTTAGTTATGTCTTGTTCTCCAGTGAAGAATTTGAATGATATATAGTTAGACTGCTAGTATGAAGAGAGATTGTGAAGTTTGGAATGGATTGTTTACAGGGCGGAGGGTCTGGGCTTTTTTTTTTTTTTTTCTCTGTAAATCTGACTGGACAAATCAGTTCTGCTGCATTTTAAAAGCTTCCAGAAGAATCATAATACTAAGGCAACTAGCAATATAGGGCTGGAAGGGTGCAGCTGAGTTGCTGAGTTCAGTGGCTAATATCACAAGTAGCCATGTCATGTAATGTCCTTTGAAAACTTAGCAGACTTCATCTTTAAATTATTTTGTTTGTTTTTTGYCTCCTCTAAACCAGTTGTAAGGCTGTTTGCCTTTCAAAGCCTTATTGCACTGTTCAGAAACAGTGAAATTAGAAACTAGAAATGAGAACTTTGAATACTCAGCAAGTCATTCTGGTTAGGTATTAACAAGCCATTCAGATGATCTTTCCAGTTGTTGCCAAAACTTCTCTCTTTCTTCCACCACAATTTCTATATATAAAATATATGGCAATGTAGTCATATTCTTTTTAAAATAAATGTATTAGATCAAAACTGTTACATCATTTTCAGTTACTATACGTGTTATATGGTATATATTAACTTTAAAAGATTAATAAAGACTGTAATTTGACTAAATCCCCCAAATAACTTCAGGTTCCTTCATCTAGTGAAACTGTAGGGCTTAACCCAAACTGACTTTTTGCTCATCTGCTCTTAGAACATAGATTTCACAGGTATTATCTCCCTCTTTTCAGTAATGATGTTTGAAATGAAGAAATCTCATACAGTGTTCCCTTTACAAAATAGAAATGTTGCTTGACCCTCTCTTCCCCAAGTTTGAGGTCTTAAATAAAATCCTGGTAATGATGATCTCAATAAGGCAACAATTCCAGCCTACATTTTCTTCTGGTATGTTAATGCACATAGTCTAATTTAACAATAGTTATAAACTCTGTTTTAAACTAAGTATTGTAGAGACAAAGCCCTTGAAAATGCTTGTTGAAAAATCCTTGAACATAATTACTTATTTAATGACTGCCTAATGAATGCTGCAGTGTTTTTGGAGGCATCTATATCAAATCTTTTCTGGTATAAATGTTAAAAAGACAACTGTCCCTTTTTCTAGACTGCAGGAGTAGGAAAACTTGTTTAAAGACAAAAAGATAGAAGGAGGGATATTGCATAGTCCTGAGAGAAGGCGTTCTTGTTAAACAAGAAGAGCAAGGACCTAACTTGATCCTCAAAGTATAAATGAGTTTACATGAGTTTTATTTGCAAGTGAAATTGCCATTACATATTGTTTAGAAATATGCTGTATTTGTGTTTTATTGAATGTTTTTTCAGTATTTTTCCCATTTCTTAGGAAGTAATTCATTTTTGCATACAAATAGCATTGTTACGGCATTGGAATAATTGAAAATTACATATTGTTATCTGAATAAATGTACTATATGATTCTTATGACAACTCAAGTTGCTCCTGGACTCTGAGAGAATGACTGTTACCAAACAGGGATAAATGTTGCTTTGTAGAGAAAGGGAGAAGAACAGCACTTCTCAAAATGGCACAGCTCCACAGATGGTATAAAAATATTATGGAAGTAGGAAATAATTATGTTTTGCCTACATTTCTATTTATGTCTTCCCAGGTGGGTATTTCTAATGGACTTACCCAAAGTAATAATTCAAAAAAACACCTCATATTCCCGGATCACACCAACACCACTTCCCTTTCTGGTGTACTTTGTCTTCCTTTGTATGCTATGACTTCTAGTGGGCAGCATTCTATTAAACCTGCTGAGATTCATAGAAATATTCCCTTGATTTTGATCTACTTTGAAGTTCTCACTCCATTTGGTCCCCAAAACAATGCAGAAGCGTTGTTTCTCATGAATTTCCATCAAAATTAAATGAAGCTTATGCACTGTTTCAACTCAGCTATGCTTCAGGCCCAAATCTACTCAGAAGATAAGGAACTTTCTTATTTTTTTAACTAAATTGGAACTGTTCCAACCTGCAGTTCTTTAACCATAGAATGGAAATCATGGTTTCTGGTTTATAAGGAAGGCTACGGGTAGCAGAATATCAGGATCATTCATTAAAAAAAAGAAAGAAAGAAATGCCTACTTAATAGAAATATTCACTGAGGCCAGGCAGAGGAAGAAGTAGAAGTAACTCAGTCTGCTTAGTTACATTCTGAAGTCCCACAGTTTCTTTCAGTTTGCTTATTAGTACAGAACAAGAGTTATTTTAAATGAGTTCTGAGAACATAAAGCATAAAATTAGCAAAATTATTTTAGTCAGAAGAGAATATAATTGGGAAGATTTTAAGGTAGGGGGAACTAGTTTTGCAAGTGTTAGTGTAATTTAGGACAAGAATGGCAGGGAGATCGATATATCTGAGTTTCCTAACTAATGCAATCTTGCAGGATGATATTGAACTTGTTACTTAGGGTGTTGATTAGAATGGTTCATCTGCAAAATGGGTTCGTGAACTGTTAAATCAGAATTGTTGAGGGACTTTGTAAATCTCTCTAAAATCCCTTGAAAAAAATCTATTATTGTTTGTTTGCGAAGTAGAACAGCGTTGTGAAAGAAGTGGAAAAAGGAACAGAATTTGGCCAACAACATCTCTTGAAAATTTGAAGTGTAAAGAAGCTATTCCTTAAGCTTAAGAATATGGGATGTATAAAGGCAATTGAAGGCCTACAGTATTCCTGTAGATTTCATTCTACTGCATCAATGTGTATATAAGTTACTGTGAATATATAATAAGCATATATGCTACATGACTTCCTTTGTATATCTCATTCTTGACTGAGGCAAAATAAGTTACATGTGGACAGTATACACTAACCTATATGTGTCCTAAAGGGCATTATATATATAGTTTATAAAAATACTGAGGTATTTTTATTTCTGGGGAAACCTTTATTCAGTTCCTATTGCCTTGTGACCCATTTCAAAGCAATGGTATAAGCAGCTTGGGCTTCAACAATAGTAAAAAATTACTGCCTAGTTCCTGAGTGATTCTTATATTTAGCATCTTGAAGCATTCATTTTTCTAAAGTCAGAAAATATCACTATCCCTGTCTTAGACATAAGAAACCAATGCATAAAGATGTCAAATTATGTACACAGTATGACCCAGCAGTTTATGGTCAGAAGTGAGAAGACATATTAAGGCTTCTCGACCTGGATCTAGTATTCCTTGCAGTCAGTGCCRTAATTTTATATTGTGATACAATCTTACAATATGATATAAGCATGTACTTTTGTGATCTGTATTTATTTTTTTTTCTACAAAATAACAGAGCTTGTTGCTGGGAACAAGCTCTGTTCTGAATTTTTCTATACATTCAGCTTCCAACCCTGGAACGTGTATGGGTGTCTCAAGGTTGGTTCATACCTCTTTGTACACTTACAAACCACTTTCTCCGTTTTTTTGTTGTATTTATACAAACTCATTTGGAGAGACACAGAAGGATAGTATTTTTGGTGCTTTCTTCCTACAGTCAGAATTTATCAGAACTCTTTTCCATGTGCTCATGATTGTATGAGACCTTGCTCTGTTTTTCCTTCATATTCAAGTGTGTATTATTAGTCTACATTTTTTTCTGTACCTTTAAACTTAGCAAACCAGCACTTTGCTTCTTGAAAGTGCTTTGTTTCTGGAGCTGGGCGAAGAGGTTTTAGAGCTGCCCTACCTGGGCCAATGGATATTTTTTTAACATGATGAAATCCCTTAGTGGCATGAAACAAATATAGCTGGCTTTGCACTGGCTTGAGTAACAACGTTGCCAAGAACAGGGGAGAATATAAAATTAGTACCTGAACATCTTTTTTTCCAAAATCTCATGTCCTGTACTGAGCATAGGTCATTCAGAGCTGTGGGGAATGGACCTAATCCTGTTGGTAGCATAGTTGGTGGAACTGAAGGAGTAAGTGTGCAGATATTAACAAACAAGTAAATGGAAGTATGTTTTCCTGTATAGACCCCTATCCTGCAGCTGTAATAGTAACAAATGGCATTGTTACCATAATCTTAGAGATCGTACTCTATAGGGTATGTGTGTGTACACATATATAAAAATAGATAAATTTACACACACATGCACATGCACAATCAAATGCAAACTTCTAGGTCTTCCTCTAAAATAATCTTTTCAGTACCATTTCAGTTGCATTAATTCATATTAAGCAGTTGAGTAAAGCTTAATGCCTAATATTTTCCCCTTTAAGGGGACTTTCCTCAAGGGGACCATTGTCTCACTGAACAACTAACAGAAAAACAACTGGTACCCTGGAGATGCAGAGAATTTAGAATCCACATTGAGAATTCAGCCTACTAAAATTTCCATGATGTCTGATGCATCAGACCTACAGTGGAGTTTGCCTGTGGGAAATACCTCCAAATACAAAAGAGGATTTGCTTATCTCGCTACATGTGATTCCTGTAGAACATTCTTTCATCCTTGGCAAAACAGTTTCAAGTGGTCACAGATGTCATATGGAAGCAGCTACCAAACATGTTAGAATTACTGATGAGGGTGCTGTTCCTTCAAAGAGCTATGTCTTACTTCATTGCCACAATTGCAGTATAGCTTCAATGTTGCTGGAGATTCCAGAATCCAGAAAACAAAAACTACATTCATAAATGTAGTTGAGCAGGGGGACTTGTACCACTGTCCTTGGAGAATCTGTGTTTAGTCAAATAAAGCCTATCTGTGATACCAGAAAGGGGTAAGGTATGCTTGCAAAATTCAGTAGTCATTTATTTAATTGTAGTAAGTAATAAAATGAGTAGGTTCAATAATAGTTACATCCTGTACTTCAAAAGTGAGCATTTATTTGGAAAAGTGCACTGGGACTGAGAAAAAAACAGTGATGAAAGATAATCTGAAATCAGTAGACTTCCATCATTCATGTGAAGCAAAATTGGCAGCTGAATTCAGCCCAACCACTCTGTTCTTGCAGCAGAAAAGAACTCAATGAAGAACAAAAAATGTATGCTTATTTGACAATTAAGAAGTAATTCCAGAAAAATCTGTGTGAATGTTACCTAATGTGTATAGGGGTTCTTCATAAACTATATGACAATATCATCTGGTACGCTGTTGTTTAAATGGCCTTAAGAGCTTTAGAGGCTGAAGATTTAAAATCATTAAATGATATGGCAGGGCATAAAGTTGTGAGAGGACCAATAGGAATCATTAGGCATCAGGTCCCATGGTATGTGGGTTTAGGAATGTGTTCTCCCTGCTGTGCCTGTCTTGAATGGGAAAGCATTGCATGGTAAATGTAAAAGAAAATTGTTTCTAAGAGTACATTAAACCACAACCTGAGCAGGCTAAATGATGCAGTGATTCTGAGAAAGAGCTGCCTATTGGATTTCCTCACTCACTGGTGCAGAAGGATTTAGTGTGACGAATTCATGATGATCATGGGAGGAGCAGAAGGGACAAAGTTTCTTTACAGAATTGAATTGCAAAAACAAAGCTAAAGGATTTGACGTGCTAGCATACAGGACCCATACCTACCTTTTTCTTCAGTTGCTTCTAAGAAAGAAAGAACTGCAACAAATGGCTACATCTTCTATCCCTAAGAATTCGTATTCTTTGAACACAACGTTGAGTCTTCTAATTTTCAAAAAGAGAACTTTCCAGTGACCTCTGGGATTCTGTCACAGTAGACATCCCAAGTGGATCTTCAAGATTCAAGTTTCTGCAAAGCCCTTTCTTATGAGCACCTGTTAGAAAAAAAAGATGTGCTTATAAAATTCATGTTTCCATGCAACAAAACAAAACATACACAAATTGAAGCATCTCTCAAGCCACTACCCACARGATCTGACAGAAAGAGTGCCTAGTAGAGTGATTTTTAGAGGCCAAGCAATACTATTCCAAGAGTCCAGGGGGGATTTTAAGTTCATACAATGAACACATATGATATGCAGGAGTTTTGCCCCTATCTTAACAGAACCAGAATTTCACTGTACATGCTTGACTACTTAAGATGCTAATAAAATTACAACCTATGAGTCTGTAGTGCCAAAAGCAAATACTGTCGTGGAAAGAAAGGTGAGCATGTACTCCAGCCTTACTTTCCATGAGCTGGGCAACTTCAGTTACTTAGTGCTGGATAAAAGCACTGATCTTTATAAAAATTTGTAACGTGGTAACATAATTTTCTCCTTTCATCCCACCTTTCCCCCAATATCCACAGATTGGCTTAATACAAAATTCTGTTTTGAAAACTATAAAAGGTATATATTTTTAAGTGCTATCTTATATTCCTAGAGAATAACTCCCATTGACAACACTGGAAATAAGTTGAGGGTCATATTGTTTTGATGTAGAATATGGACCTTTCCATACTATGCATTTCAAATACTGTATCTTACCATCTTCTTGGTGCCAACTATTGTTTATGAAAGTTACAATTTTCTTCAAAGGAAATAGAACTTCAATTTTTTTCTTACATGTGATTCCTCTGTTTCTTTAACTCTTTGGCTCCCTCCACGAGTGTCAGTACATRATTTGCTATCTTAGTTGGTTATCTTATTTAGAGATAATCCCATTTAGAATTTATCTTGCCTGCAGAACAGTCTTGTTAATAGCTCTCCCATATAGCACAGGAGAAATAAGTTACGGTTGGTTAAGGAAGACTGGCCATGGGCTTGAAATTCAAGAGTGGGACTCTCTGATCTTCTGAATTTTATTCTTGGCCTAGCTGTGGAGTTTGACTTTGAATGAATTATTTGGTCCCTCTGCTTTATATGTGCCAATGGGGAATGGACATAGTAATGCACAATGGTATTGGAAAGTTTAATCCAGTAACACTTCCAAAATACTTTGAGATTCTTGGGTTGAAAGAGATTCAGAAATTGTAATTGTTGCTGCTGCTACTACTGAATTCTGTTTCTCAGCTCTAGAAATATGAGTCAAAACCCAGTGGTATGGGGTGAAGAAAGTTACAATCCTTCTACTCTATTTTGGGGGATTTGCATGTTGAGATGTGTGTGTTTTAGCCTGTAGGAAATTTGTCTCACGGGAAGATTTAACATTTTAGTAAATAAATAGCAAGCAAAATTGAGTTTTAATGCAAAGACAATTTAATGTAATGCAAAAATTAAGCCCCTCCACGTGTAGATTTTTGTTTAGTTGAACAAAAAATATTTATTGAAAAAATAACTTTTATGGAAAATATTTTGACAAACCCTAAAACACAAATAGATTTGGACTAAGAATTTTTAAAAGGTCAAGGAATACATTCAGAAAAACAGATAATAAAACTAACACAACCCCCTCCCCCACTTTCCCAATGGTAATAGGCCTCCATGGACAAACAAAAAACTAAGAAGGAAACCCACGAACAAGCAGTGTGATTAGTTACTTATTTCTCCAAAAGCTTTTACCCTTCAATTAACTGAACAAACTAGTTTCAGATTTAATATAAATTCTCTTCTTAGATGATCATTGTGTGCTGAGTTTTGGTGCTTCATTAAAGACATTTGTACTTGAGAATTGTAACAACTGGAAAGCAGGTTTTATGTTATACTATGAGTAACATGCTGACAAATCTCTTACCTACTAAAGCAACAGAGCTATGATATTGCCTGTGTGTGTTTAGGGTGAGTTATGCTGTTATATTACTGCTGTGTATCATGCTAATGCAATCAAACATAAAGACTATTGTGTCTTTTGTTCACTTCTACCACAGTGGTACCAGTAGGGATTTGCACTGGTAATATAACAGCAGCAGAACAATCTAGACAATTGTTGATGTGTCCTAGTTTGAGGTTATGGATCCAAACCTGCAAGTAAGTAAAATTCCCACTAACTTCAGTGAGTCCTGAAAGGCTTAGGACTTACTCAAAAAGGTCCAGCATCTGAGTCACTGACACATCCATGTGCTGTTCATCTCTTAATAAAAAAGTACAAAATAATTTCATAGTCCTGTGGATTTGGGCTACCATCAAAATGTAACTAAAGCTAATTGAGCATGCAAGTGATTTAAAAAGAACATTTGAGAGAAAAAAAAAAAAGAAAAGAAATTCCTATCAATAACACCTTATAGTATTAGAATTTTTAAAAATGAATGTACTTCTCGCTATTTAAAATGCTAGTTTACTTTTTGCATTTCATTTATATTTATGATCAGACTAGTCAATTTCATTTTTTGCATCTTCCATTGTTCTATATTGGGGATTAAATCCTCATAGGAGCAAGATGTAATGGAAATAAAGATGAATGACATTTTCAGTACTTTTACTAAAACCTTCCTCCACTGCCAAAATTAATGTTGGGGTCTAAGCTAAGAGCACTATGTGGTTTACTAATATGCASTAGTCAGCAGATATATATCTAGATACAGCATCACCTTTTGACATTTGGTATTGACTGTACTGCTATTTATTATTTATTAAGCTCTGTTAGTGTGAGTATTCATAGTGCGCTTGAAACTCAATTATTCTGTTTTCTTGTACATGTGCATGCATAAGTGGGTGATATGGTATGGATTTTAAAAACTCAATACCTCCTGATGCAAACAATGGCATTTGGCACTGAGGTGACTTCCCTTTTTATGAATGTGAAAATTCAGAATAAAGCTTTCAGATCTTGACTTTCTGCCAGTCTTGTGTTAGGCAGCACGTTAGTAATTGTCAGTATGATTCTAGGACAGTATTCTGCCCCATCTGTGTGGAGTGCATTAGTTTATTTTCATTACCACGCTTGCTCAACCTGTGCTAGAGCTAAAATTAGATCCCTGTACTCACTTCTGCCAGCATATATATGTCAGTCAGTGAAGTGAGGGGAGATCTCAGGTACAGCTAGATTAAATTCGAAGGCTCTAAAAGAGCTGTAGCTGTCTTCCAGTCCTTCTCCCATTATAACTACCCAGTATAGTCTGCACTCTGGATCACATGACAAGGGAGTAGCTGTTCAAGCTTCTCTCCCCCTGTTCACATTGCTGCTGTGCTGATCTCTATTCTAGTTATGCTGGTGAAAGGCTCTGAAGTAGGAGCTGCTACTGTTCTTTTAACCAGTATAGCATGTTCTGTTCTGGAGATATGGTGATGGAATAAACTATGCTCAATACAGCTTACTCATATCCACTTTGCAAATATAGCATGCTGTTTTTGTTATACCAAGAGAGTATTCTTGTACGGATTGTCTACACCATGTGGTGGAGCACAAGTAACATAGCTACACATCCCAGAGATACTTCAATAAGCAAATGCAAGAACAGAAAGCAGAATAAGCTACATCAGTGTCATGCCATAGTTTAATTTAGCCCTGGTGTACAGTGCTTCACTGCCATGACTATACTGCCTCTGTGGTCCTGGCAAGCATTTTTGCATATATATATATATATATATATACACACTGGCACTACCTTGTGCATATATATATATGCACAAGTCTACAGACTTAGCTCACAGATCTTTAACATCGTATCACACTCATTCCGCATTGTTATTCTCCTAGCACGTTTACATGTGCTTCCAGAGTACCTATTCTAGAGTACCTATTTTTTGTACCTGTTTCAGTCTGAGGCTCAAACTGGACTTGACTGGTTCTCAGATCAGAGCCTAGCAAGTTGTTTTTAAAGGACACTGGAATCTAGAGAAAATCTAGGAATTAAAATTAGCCCTATTAAAATTAGTGAGAGTTTAGGCATTGACTCAATCTGGGCCTGATTTGCCATAGTTTTCCTTACTTTGCAATTGTGGCAAATTTATTTTATGAAAAATTCCCACTGTCATCAGTAAGAGTTTTGCTAAGCCCACTGTAGAAATGGGATTGAAAGACAATAATAGTCATCTGTATCTCCCATTTTGATCATATTTGCTTTAGGGACTATGTCCAGCTTTGTATATGGTTACAACAATGCAACTCCACAGTTCAGGATATTTGGGGGATTAAGTCTTGTCATTAACAATGACTTTGTCTTCTGTGCTGCCTATCTTGAACACTTCAGCTGAAGGTTTTGGGTGTAAATGTAAACAGTTCTACAGTTACGAGTTTTCACTCAGCATAGACAAGGCTTAAATACATTTCCTGCTGTTCTGCATATAAGGGGGTGGAGGAGGGAAATCTTCTGGAGAGGAAGCTGAACTTCCTGTGCCAGATTTTTTATACTGGAGCCTTCCCTGAATTCAAGACAATGCAATAAAGGCTTAAGATATGAATCACTAGAACTGCAGACGTGCAGGAATTGATTGCCTGCCAGAAAGACCCTTCTGCATTCACAACTGTGATTAGGGATTCATGTGTTTTTGTAAATTTGTAACAGACCAATCTGACTCATTTTTTGACTTAGCAGTTGCATCCTCCTTCACCCACCCCATCTCCAAGCTGAGAAGAAACTCCCTCTTTGTAGTTTTATTTCTCTGAGTGTTGTTTCTGATTTGCAAAGTAGCTAATTTGGGCATCTGGATTAATCGTGAGTACATAGGTAAATGACTGCAAGCTGAGCTATGACAGAAACAAGAACCAAATGGCCTGCTTACAGGACCAGGTCTAAGCAGATAAACAAAAGAGGTAAAAAAATAGGACTGTGGGGAATATAAAATAATTAGATACATGTACACACTTTAAGTTTTATAATTATAAATGAATGAAAAAGCACCAAGGTAACCCCACAGCTTCTCAAACTATCCTTATCCTGATTTTTTTCTGTTATTTGTTTAATTATGTTAGCATGTGTTACCTAGCACCTGGCCTCCTGATTAAAGCTTAGAGATTTGGGGATATAAGTTTTGTATCTAAAATAGCAGGACATGTTAGGAAATGGAAAAGAAGGAATTAGTAAAAAATTTTGATTTTTTTAGTATCGTAGCATGCACTGCACAGTATCACTAGCTACAGTTCACACAAGAAAACAAGGGCTAATATCTTCTGTCAATAGCCGATCATTTTGATGGAATCCTGTGGGAGCGAAGGCAGCCTCTGATGAAATATGGTTTTATTGGTGGTGAGAAGGAGAGAAACTATAGAAAAGAAAGATCTATTCCTCTTCTGTGCTGGAACAGCATTACTCTTTATGTTTTTGGTTTTGTGTTGTTTTTTTTCAATCCAGGCAGTTTCCTCTACTTCTGAAACATGGTCTTCCACAGGAGGAGTATTTATACAGCATCTTCCACCCAAAAGCACTATGCAAAGCAGTAGGTAGATTGCATTTATTTTTCCTGTTTTCAGGCTGCTCATCCATTTCTGATGAAACAGCTCATGTAGAAGCATCTCCTTTTTCCCCTCTACTCTTTGTCTGATTTCTTCTTGCCAGTTTTCTCATCAGAGGGACAAAAATCAGCAGCACACATAGCTGGCCCCTGTAATCACAAGCCTGTTTTGAACTCTCACTGTATGAGATGATGCAATGTCAGTCTAAGCAGTGCAATAAAAAAAAACATTGCATAGGTAGCATCAGCAAAGCATACAGCCTGCCAGCACAGTATGAGGAGGTAAACAGGGTGATTAGGTATCCAGCTCA
The DNA here is from genome assembly GCF_003343035.1 of Apteryx rowi. Classification (NCBI taxonomy): domain Eukaryota; kingdom Metazoa; phylum Chordata; class Aves; order Apterygiformes; family Apterygidae; genus Apteryx; species Apteryx rowi. Next base: position 3,028,877 of record NW_020450949.1, on the reverse strand, counting down.
CATGACATTTCCCATGGGCTGCTTTATGCAACTGTTTATTCTAGACCTACATTCAGTAGAAATATATTAAATATCATACTTAAATTAGACCTGTGAGTTTTAGCATACTCTGACTAAGAGCATTGTATTATATGCTCAACATCATCTTCAACAAAGAATTGTGTCCAGAGGAATAGTGAGAAAATAAAATGGTAATGGTTCACACGAATCTTCTAGAATATTGTGGGTTTTAGATTAGTTAGGTAGATCAGTCTGGTTTTCAGACTTCAATAGGACCAAAGGGTCTTAACAGAAGACAGAACATCATACTGATGGATTACAGGACTGCATCGTACAGCTGCAGGGCAGCTAATTTGCGGACATTCACACCATCCAGTTTGGCAATATAAATCGTGTCCTGTGGGAACCCTTTTCTCCCCACTGACTGTGTAAAGCACTGTGACTTCTAGCTGTGGGCCTGTAGACATCCAGCGTGTGTGTAATTCAACTAAGATGACAGGTGAAATTCCTGAACAATTTAGGATCTAGACAAGTTAGACAAAAAATTAGATTAAACATTTTGATGATTAAAGGATTGAGCATCTGTCATACAAGGAGAGGCTGAGTGAGCTGGGATTCATAAAGAGAAGACTCAGGGTGATCTTACCAAGGGGTATAAATATCTGAGGGGAGGGAGTAAAAGAGACTGAGCCAGACTCCTCTCAGTGGCATCCGATGACAGGATTAGAGGCAATAGACACAAATTGAAATACATGAAATTCCACTTAAACATTAAGAAAACTAATTTTACTGTGAGGTTGCCTAGGGAACTTGTGGAGTTTCCGTCTTTTGAGATATTAAAAACCCAACTGGACAAGGCTCTGAGCAACCTGCCCTAGTTGACCCCACTTTGAGCAGGGGAGTTGGACTAGATGACTTCCAGAGGTCCCTTCCAATTTCAGCTATTCTATGATTCTATAATTTTTCTCTATTTTACCAATGAAAAATTGAGGCAAAGTCATTGAAAGTGAGATGTGTATAAATGTCCAGGATACCTGTGGTAGAGCTGGAATCTGTCACATTCTAGGATGTTTCTTAATTGAAAGATAGTCCTTCCCCTTAACACATTTTTTCTTGAATGTTACAATGAAAATAACAGAACATAAGKTTTTTTTTTTTACTTCCCAAAGTTCATACTAGCCAGGTCAGTTGAATTTCAGGATTTTACAGCAGGTGGAAGGAGATGAAGTTGTTCTAAAGAATGATTGTTGTTTGTGTATATGTGAGTGAGCAGAAAGTTCCCAGCTGGACTGAATTCTTTGCCTCCTGGCCATCTTGAAAGAGCACCAATCCAGCAGCAGGCTTATGATGTGTTTAATACCAGAAAGTGCTGTTAAAAGTCAAGAGTAAGTGAGAAATCTTACAACCAAAAGCAATGTTAGGCTGCAGGGCTACTGATATGAGTGGCCCCTTTAATATCAATAACCAGCAGTGCTTGACTGGCAAGACTAGACCAAACAATCATGTGTTTCATGGTTCTTCAGGAATGCTACCTTAGAAACTCAACAGTTCAGCAGTTACATTGTTGCAGCTGTAAGAAAAAAATATAAAAAGACATAATGCTATCTTTCAAATACTTGCCATGAACTTACACCAGCAGACAACTGCATTCCAGTGTTAATACTAGTTAGTGTCTGCTTCTTCATCTGTAAGACACTCAGCGATACCTCATAATCTTTGGTGGGAAAATAGGAAATTCTCTTTGATACACCCCACTGCAGCTGTTAAATATGCATTTGAAAAAAGGAAACAGGTCAAAGAACCAAGCAAACTGCAGGATGTGACAGTTTGAGGGCTATATTATTAACTTAGAGATCCTCAAAGTCACAGTCCTATGTCAGATGGCAGACAGAGAGGCAGACATTCATTCTAGATTTGGCCAGAGTACGTAATTCAGGAAAGAGCCTACAAAAAATGGAGAGGAACATCTGGATTGGCAGTTTGGTCATTTTAAATTAGTTTCCCCAATCTGAATACCATTAGAAAGTTCTTACTGGAAATTTCATGTGATTTTTCCATGATTCAGATGATTGTAGTATCTTCTGTCAGTCCAGAAGACAGTAGATATATAGTGGTGATTATAAATAGTTTGAGGTGATTCCGTGCATTCAGATCATTTGCCTGGTAGAACAACAGGCCAGAATCCTCAGTACACTGTTACAATTTGTCTTGAAAGATCAGCATGCTCTTAGCGGACAACATTATCCATCTGAATGCATGCATAGAATGTACATTAGAGAACAACAGGAGATYTTAGATTAAATTAGATTTGGAAGATGTCCAGCTGATTCACATCTAAGCAAACTGCAAATATTTGTTACAGACCCTGTTTGATCTTTTAGTATTGGGGAAAAATAAAGTCAGCGGTAAGGCTGACTTCAAACAAAAAGAAAGGGGATTATTAGTTTTGAGTTCTGTGAGCAGGGAAAGTGAAACAGTATATAGATAAAAGGCAGTCTCTTAGCTTTTTTTTTTTTTTTAATGGAAACTACAAAGAGATTTCTATTTAGTTGAAACCAGTGTTTGTTCTCTTTGGCTGATGGGGATCTGGAGTAACAGTACTGAATTCTAAATCCCAAGTAACTTCAGAGTCACAGTTTTACATAAAGACACAGGATACTGGAATCCAGCCCATTGCTTGCAATATTGCCAAGTTTGTTTCTTCCTTGACGCTGTAGATCCACTTGGTCAAATTTGTTTGCCTTACATTCTTTGAGAGAACTCATATCACTTAAGACAAGCAGGATTTGACCAATTGATCTGTACAACACCTTAAATTGAGGGCAGCTCTGTAGCAGAGCATGATGCTTTTTGTCAGTAGGAAAAAACACAGGCTTGTTCTTTTTATTCTAGGAAATAAAAAAAAATCTATATGTGCAATTTTAAAGTAAGGAAGAAGAGTGGATGGCTTTTCTTCCTCCAGATAATCATCCTCTCACAAACTTTAATTGACTTTGTAAGTGCTGCTTTCTAGCACCTAGTCTGAACCACCCCCCTGCTTGCCGGACTGCTTCATTCCAAGACCAGGAAGTCCTTGGTCCCATAGCCAAAGCAAGGAACTGGAAGTCAGTAGTCCTGGATTTTGTCCGTACCAGTGACTTGATCTGTGGCTCTGGGTCGGTTACCATGCCTCTTTGACACAGATGTTTCTTCTCTGAAATACTGTAATAATATTTATCGCCTTCATTATTGGTTTCAAAGGGGGAGGAATAATCACTAATTCATTGAAGTATTTTCCAGTATAGTTTTTTGCTCTCTCCACCACAGTTTCTTTGTAGATGTTCCTCTGTCTTTTCTGTTTGTCATCCTCCTCTGATACAGAGCACAAACCCAGTAATATCTGAAGGCAGGTTCAGTCAACTCACTCTTAATTACCATAAAAGACCCACTCTGCTTGCTAAGTCTTGATGGCTTCAACAGCCCTGTTTAAGAGGGTCATGTCCTCTTTTTTCAGTCATTTGTTCTGAAAATTTAATCAGCTGTCACACAGAATATTCATTCTCTCTCTCTTTCGCTTTTTGCATAATTGTGACTGAGCTGTGCTTTAAATAGATTTTTAGCTCTTCTTCTGTTGATCCTGGTTTAACAGTCTCTCTTCAAAGGCAGGATGTTTATCTTCCAGAGAAGACTGAAGGCTCTTGACTGACTGCTTTTTCACTTACCTCGGCTGTGAAGTGTTGCTGAAGTGGGATGTGGATTGAGGGAAAAACGTGACTCTGAAGAAATTCTGTTTCTTGCCTCAGAGGCAGCAATGTTGAAGTACTTTTCAAGGTACTTCATTTAAGGATTTAAGATAGACTGAGCTGCAATAGTTGGACATTCACGTAGGGCACTCTAGGCTCACTAATGCCATCTTGTGGAAGAAGGGAGGAAGAAATACAGTGGTGTATTTATTTAATGGCCTTCTGGTTAGCTAATCACGCTAATGTTGCCAGCTAGTGCCTTTAAAAAAGAGCTGAAGACCTTATGTACAGCACAGCTTCCTCCCACCTGCTTCACAGAACACTGTTATCTATACTTTTTCTCTGAAGTCTGATAACTCCCTTTTGACAAGAGACGCAGCCACTTGGGAAGTGTTGGTCAGGGGTAAAGGACAGCATTTCCTGCACCATGGAGCTGAGCAAAGCTTCCGGCCAAGCCTGATTTTATATTTTGTGGGGAGGGTGGAAAGTAGAATAGAGGGACTTTGGAACTAGACCTAAGATTATGGATTATGGAACAAAGGCTGAGTTTCAGCAAGGGAGAAATGAACAAAGTTATACAAATGAAGTGCTTGTGCAAACTAACAAAGGAGTAGCATTCTTTTTAGTGTTTACGTCTGAGATGGAATCTTGTTGGCTGTAGGTGCTTTGAAATCCAGATCACAATCAAAATTAGCCTGCAAAACTAGGAGTCATTGCTTGGCTTGGGGGCAATACTTAATAGGGTGACAAGAAGTCTCAGGACTGAGACCTGGAACCTGAGCTCTAGATCATTTGAGACAGTCTTCCAAACTGCCCTGGATTCAGATAATTGACCTGGAGGTAAAAGTTTCTCTATCTAGTTATGAAAATTTCCTGAGCTAGCCAGTGCTATGAATGTAATGACACTTAATATATTCTGAGTATTAAGAAAACAAAAAGCCAACAGTCTTTGGATAAAATATACACTGCAGATCTTTGCAGGAGGCTGGCTCAGGACAGTTCTTTCCTCATATGCACATTTACTTATCCCACTTGCATCTTAAATAGAACTGTGAGTGAGCCAATTTCATCCTCTTAATGGTCATGAAAATACACTTTAGTTGGAGGTAGCTTTGTTGTAAATAACATTTCGGGCAACTGTGACACCATTGAGCCAGTATTCCATTAAAAACAAGCAAACAAAAAAAAAAAACCCACAGTAACAGAAAAGACACTTCACCCCTCAACCCAGATCGATACCTGTTCCTCCTCTGAAACTTATATCCATGCAGTCCTGACCTTGTTCAGTGATGAACTCCCCCAAGGAGCAACTTCAGCAAAATTCAACCCAAACAGCCAGAATAAACGTATTAGTGACTTTCAATATCAAGCAGTACTACTCACCTGACAATAATTTAATTAGGTTTATTTTAAGTCAGTCTCTTTTTTTAACACTAGCCTTATGGGCTCCTTCTCCTATCCACTTGTCATGTCAGTAGCCTTTTGGATAGTACTGACAGATTCTAGAAAGAGAACAGGTACTGAAAGGAAGATAAGGCAGATATTTTCATAAGAAGCTTTTCCAGCAGTTAAAGCTATGTTGGGTATTGCACTTTCCCAGCGTGTGAATTGCAAAGGCTGTGTTTTGCTTACACTCCAAAGCGAGTTTCCTTTCCCTTTGTTTGAATTTCAGTTAAATATTGCCCAGGTGCTTTGGCAGATTAGAGAAGGAAAGGGAGAAGATGGTGCAAAAATCTTGAACCAGCCATTTATTCCTTCCAGTACTTCACTGGTTACTATCATCTTTAGAATACGTACCCTTAGTTGGGGGCCAAAGAACCAACTGAAAAATTAGAGAGACTGAAATACATGTACCCATCAAAGCGAAACCTCTCTACTGAGCCAAGATTTCTAGCTTAGTTTTTGTTAAGGTAACTGAATTTTTTAAAGCAGCATGCTGTAGCTGTTGCATCTTAGCTGTCCCAGTGCACTGTGAACATAAGCCATTCCCTTAACAGTTTTCAGAAAGTGCATGTGGCAAATCTGTATAGCTGGCCATATATTTGCTGTCAGGTTACTGATCAATTCCATCAGTAGAAGATACTCTTCTGAACCAGTACAGACACAACATAAAAATCTCAGCACTGAAATGAGGCATGCCTGGTCTTCTGAAATACAAAAGCATCACATGTAAGATCATAATAAATTCTGTCAAGCTGCCCCATCAAGTCCACACAATAGTCAGTACAACTTCCTATACAATCCTGCTTACCGAATTCCTGAACTTGCTTTGCCTGGATCAGAGCCCCTTTTTCATTTGATGTCTATAAATCATTTAGTAAATGAGGTTATAAACCAGAAGTGTTTGAAAACAGGCAGGTTTATGGCAGAAATTACAGAATACAGCTGGAAAGAAAATTCTAATTTGTAAATAAAAAATTTAAACAAGGAAGTTGATCCTAAAACCTATGTTCAGCCAATCAAAACTCAGAAACATCCATGTAACTAATGTGTTCTCTGAAAACTAACCAATAATCTGAATTTAAGACTCACAAGTAGTCTAGAGGCCAGATGCTATCCGTTTCATCAGTTTAAATTTTCTGTTTGGCAAGAAATGAGAAAATCATCACTTACCAGCAAATATTTAGCTGTTCTCAAATTACGTACTGCAAATATTTATTCACCTTGAGTTATCAGTTCATAGGCAGATAATTAGGGACTTCAGTAGCATAGTACGGGTTATTTCTGCTGAAAATCTGTTCTACTGTATGGGTTCTAGTTAAGTATAAATTCCATTTTTCCAAAAGCATTTTCTGGATTACATACATACACCCTGATGTCATCCACTACTAGTATGTAACCATACTAGCGTGTGTGTGTGTGTGTGTGTGTGTGTGTGTGTGTGTCTAGAAGCCAGCAAACCACTGCTCTGTATCACATTTTTAGTAGAAAGTAATGGCATGGGTTCAGCGTATGGAGGTAAGAAAATAATTTTCATTCATTTCATCAGGGAAACCACTGTTTCTGTGAAGAATGTCAAAGGATTCTTTATGTAAAACTAACAGGACTTAGCTTTTAAAAGAATTTCAGAAATTCTCCCATAGATTAAACCAATGAAATGCAATTTCCTACTTTAGGATCAAGAGTTGATCCAATTTTATTTTTAAATATTATGGTAACACACCTAGCACCCAAGTCACAGGCACTGTCTGAACATGTAACTAAGATAGCATCCCTGGACCTGCAGGAATTTCTGATCATCTAAGTATTTCAAACTTGCTGCTTAATGCACTAAAGCAATGCAGTGAACAAATGGTATTTGGGGCAGTGAAGCAGACAAAGGCAAGTGCAAGGCAGAACAAGGAATGGCTTTTCTCCAACTCTTATTGTATCTGGACCCTATTGATGCTTTACTCTGGATGTTGCAGGTTTACCACTTAATACTCTCCAAAGATTATAATGCATTGATCATAAAAGCCATTATAAGTGTACCACTTTACTTATATTGTTAATGAGCTTGTCTATAATGGGATGTGCAACCTGAATTTTGTGACAGAGCCAAGGTATAATTTGCTCTGGGCTATAAAGCCTATGAATTATGGAGGCAATTCCCAAGTCTTCATTTTCTTTCTGAGCACAGGTGCTCAGGGTGAGTGCACGCGTGTGTGAGAAAAGGAGAGAGACAAGGCTGCAAGCTGTTGACAGTGACATAGGCACCAACTTGCTCCACCACTATGTCTCCCAGTCATAAGTTCCTTCACAAAGGTAGCCGATAACAACTGACAATAACTGGCAAAACAATCATTCTGGGCAAATGAGGGAATAAAAATTACATGTGGAACTGTGCAAAATGAGTTCCAAATTCAAATCACAGTAAAGAATGCTCTTCGGGTAATTAGAGAGGGGGGCTTTTCCTTTATAGCTGTCACATAATTTGTGTGGATATAATCAGATTTAGTTGATTTAGTGATGGTGAAAAATGCTGGAGTGACAAATCAGAAGTCTAAGATCCCCTATCCAGCTGAGCATATAGTCTGCTATGGGACCAGGTCTCCCACTCAGTGTTGTTTTTAACTTGGCTTCCTAAGGAAGTGAGGCTTTGTAATCACACTGTCCGTCTGTGTCCTGTCTCCCCTCTTTCCCCTCCCCGCCCCCAGCTACTAACTTTTGAATCCACTGACCAATTTCAACCAAGGTTGGTAGAGAACTGGAGGTTTCAAAGACACGAAGCTCCTAAAAGTTTCATGAAAACAAGAAACTGCATAGAGAAGAGGGATCTGTTAATACCCCCACTGTGGGAAAGTCTGCAGCATGAGCTCACCCTTATTAGGCACTGCAGAATGCACACAAGAGAGAAATCTTGTGCATGTCCTAACTATAAGGAAAGCTTCTACTGAAGGTTACATATTCTTAAATGTTTGGAAATTTTGTCAATAAATATAAAATTCTAGAAAACCAGGCATCATTACTTTTGCTGCTCAAGGAATTCAAAGGGTTTTTTTTCAACTATTTCTATAACTTGAATACACAGAAGACCCCTCTGTGACCAGATCTCCATTATGACCGGTGCTGTGGGAGAATTTCCTCCTCCAAAGTACATACATCTTAAACATGGGACAGACAGGATGGGAAAAGAAACAGAGGCATAAGGGAGGAAATGTCTTGATGGAGGTCACCTAACAGACTTCTAAATGCAATACATCACAAAGGCACATGCACAGCAGCTGCAAGCAGATTTCTTCAGCCAGAGAATAGAAACTTTCAGCACTATGAAGGAGAATCACTTCAATACCAGTGTTGACAGGATTTCACACTTTTCAGTGCCTTCCTACAACAGGTGAAGACAGCCTGATAAAACCAGCAATAAAAGGTGACCACTTGTGTCAGTATGCTGCCAACATAGCTCTAGTGAAGGATGCTGCATTTTAAAAAAAAAATCATCAAGTTAATTGTGATCATCAGCAACCTGTTTAGGTTGTGGCTGGACCATTGGAATTGAATTAGCATAACCAATCCTGAGAAGAGTTTGCAGATTTCTTCAACATAGACCAGGCTAATCTTGTTCTTTGGTATGCTGTTGTAAAAGAATTTTTTTTACCCCTGCAAGTCCTAAAAGTATTTTGACACCAGCTAAGTGGGATACCAGGGGGACAGTCAGCATCACCAATGGATTATTTCATATTACTCAAAAGGTTAAAGGGAAGTTCTGTATCCATCACATGTTTTCTCTTAATCTTCTCTTCTGATATTCCCAGCAAGTGGGTCTGTAATACTTATCTTTTAAAATATTTGGCTTAGGAAAAAGTGTCTTTTGGAAAAGAGATGTGCTCAAACCACAGCCCTGCTCAAGAGCATCAGGATAATTCAGACCCTAATCAGGGCAGACTGTGAGGGCTTGGCTCTAACCCATGCTGTCATACCTGTGAGCTGATCTGTGCTTTCCTTTTAGTCTTACTGTGTGCATTCAGACTGCTCTGGCCTAGTATATCTAAACCAGCTTCCAAGGATTTTTTTTTTTTTTTAATTACCATTTCTGAGAAGAGCCCAAGATTTCTTTCATTACAACAACAAAGCTATCTGAGAGAAGCAATACCCAAGTCTCAAAGAAAAATGCTGTTGGCCAAACTGCTTTTATTTTTGGTCCTGAGATAATGAAAACATTATGCTTAAGGTATCCATTTAAAGTCAGTGCCTTCTCAAACTTGTACCTTGGGCCTCCCTTTGCCCCCCCCACCCAATTCCTTTTCTTTCATTTGCATCCACATCACAAAAAGAACCTCATCTCAGATGTTTTGTTTCTCTGACTGGTGCCCTCATTGTGCTTCTGTCTCTTGAAATCCCTTAGAAAATCCACTGGCTGGAGAGGAATTAAATAATCAGTGTCATCTTCCATATCGCATTTTGTTTAATTAGCCATTAGACTCTGTCTTTTGAACCATCCCATTGTGTTGTTCATCCTCTCCCTTACCAAAAAAAAAAAAAAAAGGTACAGGCACTCTCTTCCCTCATCTGCTTTTTCCTTTGATTAGATCACTTTTCTTTATCCCTCCCTCATCCAAGGCACTTCCTTTTTAGTTCATCAAATGTAGCTAGATATTCAAATCCTCTGTTCATAAAGAAAGAAACTCTGCATAGTGCACAATTTTTACTAGGAATTACTTACACTTGGCTTGAAATCTGCAGTAAGAGGATGCTGTTCAGAAAGCAACCTTGCTCAGCAGATATGCTGCTCGCATGCCTGGGACAAAAGGATGCTGCCAAAGGCAGTAGGAATCAAATTCAATACACTTCAAACTTCTAGATATAATTATGGCTATAATTTAACCAACATAACAAAACAAAACAAAAAATCTCTTGGCCCACAAGAAACCCGAAAAAATTTGCAAATATTATTTTTTTTAGGCTTTTTCTTTGGAAATTGTCTGCACTTCAAAAATTGTAGCAAAAACTTTCTTCTGAAGGTGTTTTAGTGAGACACATACTGGTACACAAGGCTACGGGAATCTGAACATTTTACTACTGTATTGTATGTTATTTACCCTTATCCTTCCCCTTTTATTTTTTAAGTGTGGTTATATAAAAATGAAGAGCTCTTAAATCTGGTAATAGAGTTTTGCTTCTTCAGCAAGACAAAAAATAAAACTAATTTTTATTGCAGTCTTCATCAACATTAATTACAATTCTCATGAACTGACCTTTTCTTACAACCATAAATAACAACCTTATCATTTTTTCAAAGTTGAGAAACTGCATTCTGCARTTGTCCAGATTTAGACTTGTCAAATGTCCATAGTGGACCTGGACTGCCTCGGTCTTAGAATTTTTATCGGCTCTCTGGGTTAAATTACAGTGTAGACCATTTAATATCTGGGTATACCTGGCTTGTAACAGATACAATGTTTTACATGAGGAACATGCTGCTCTCAGCCTCTAATTGTTGTGACGTTCTCTGGACTCCTCTGTCTTGACTCACTGAGGGAGCAATTTTGTATATCTCTGCTATAGATTTATTATGAGCAAAGTTCCCCAAAGGAATGTTCAAAAGGTTGGGCAAGGTATGGCTAATGCTTTCTTTTTTGCACCTAGAAAGATATGACAAGTCTTGTCAGACCAGGCTGGTCAGGTTTTTTGGGCCTAAAGTTGGAGTTTCAGAAATTGAGGTGCACCAATCAGTAACTCCTTTATAAATATCTGGTCCACATAATTTCTCTGTAAACTGGCTTACTGAGCAGGTATTTTACTGATCTCTTACACTGGTGTCTCTATGATTTTAATATTGTAGCCCAACAAGAATAGATAATACAGAGAGGAAATCCTGTTATACACAGAGTTTGGCTCAGAGCTGATGGTCTCCTCGTCTAAGCAGATATAGTCAGAAATGAGTCTTCTAAAAACAGGGTTCTTAGTCTTGAGCTTTCGAAGTCACAAAAGGTTTTCAAGAAACCCTGTCCCTTGAGGATCAGCCACCTAGCCCTCTTCTGCAATCTGAAATGGAGAGTTCCATTTGGGGCAAGACACTTCTGTCTGAGCAGTCTTCCAAGGCACTGAGAACATGGTAAGTATATTGCCTTTCCTTGCTGTACCAAACTGTAATACCTGCAGCTTCTTTATATACCCATGATAACACTTCTTTTACACAAATGGTGTGAGACTTTGTGCGCAAATGTGTTGTAATACAGACCTGTCAAAAACAAATGATTTCAGAGTAACCCCGAGCAGATCTAACAGACAGTGAACTCCTATTTGGTTAATTGCCTCATCTAGAATTATTTAGACATGCTTGAATGACTACCTCAGAGAATTATTGTTGTTTTTTTTTTTAAGTATGTACATTTAAATTCACCTCTCTGCTCTGGAAAACTTTTTTTTTTTTTAAGTGTTTAATTATTAAAGCATTTTTGAGGGGAAAATGTACAGGATTAATTCTTTATGAGTGGAAATATGCTAATCCTGTGAATCTTCCTGAAAGGCTGTTCTGTAGCATCACCAAGGATAGTGTATTTCTCTTGAAAGGATTGTTTTAGACATTCACAGTTTAAATAATTATAGCACTAATAAACAGTGTTAATTACACAGTGTCTTCAAGTCCCAAAGTACTTTAGAAACTGGCTATAAATGGTACATCCATAAAGATCACTTCAGTTCTCACTGATATGAACCCATGTCTGGATGCTATGTGATGACTCTTTAAGAGCCTAAAGCAACACTGTGCAAGATTTCCGACCACAAACTGAAGCATGTCATATCTGCTTGGAAACACACAAGGGAAGATATATGTAGCTAAGAGAAATAAAACTGAATATAAACTTGGCCTTTTTTCTACAGTAGGATCTCATCATGTTTCCTGTGACTTTARTAGTGTAGAATGTAATTCTAAATGAAAAATCAGTCATAGATTCCAAATACTTTCCCTGACAAATAACTAGGAACCCAGCCATCATAAATTGGGAGAACAATTAACATGCAAGAACAATCCTATCCCTCCTTCTCCTATGCAAGCTTAGTAGAACAAACTCAAAGGAATACCATGTCTAGGTTGGGAGCTTTTGAAAGTATCCATTTCTTACTTGAGACTCACAAAGAGCCTCAACAGCAAAGCAGAATTTTCTAGGATTGTAAAGCCAGATCCCATACTGAGAGATAAGTAGAGCTAGTCAGAACACAAGCAAAAGTCAAAAGAGAAAGAAACTTTTATGGAAAGCAGCAGTAGAAATGAATACAGAATAATAATCTCCATTCCACATTTTTGGGTGTGGTTAGTAAGCTTTAAAACAAAGAAGTTATTTTTAATTTACCATGCAGTAAGGTTAGGAACTCCCAGTACCCCCTTCCTAGTCATAGTGCAAAAATGCAGGCTGAATGGAAGCTTGCTACTAAACCTATTTTCATAAACATTAACAACAAGAAATTCTGACTTTCTCCAATTAAATAGAAAAGATTCAGGTGATCAATGGACACTTTTCCATCCTACTTCCTGCTATTTAGGCATGCAGGGCATATGGGAGCAGTACTTTCGAGCTGTTACTTCTCTAGATCAGGATTCAGGAGATCTGCCTTTTAATTCTTTCTCTGACATTAATTTGTTAAGTGCCTTTGGTCATTTTCTTTCACTGTATTCCCCATGCGCAACAGTGATTCTAAGGTCTGACTGATGGSATTCTACACAAATATAAACTGCTATTTTTAAAGTGGGAAGGCACCTCTTTATTTGCTGCAGGCAYTGAAGTGCAATTTATAAATCCCCTATTCATGATCTTACTGTTTGGAGGGACAMAATTTCTGCAATGCTGTTGATCAGAAGAAACCTGTGAAGTGCAGATGTAAGTAATGAGCAGTGGCCGGGGTAATCTGCCTCTTTGAGGACAGAAGGCCRGGGCCATCTATTACTCTTTGATTATCAGCTTTCCCTGAGAAGGGGTCAGATGATTTTGATAAAAGGCTGAGACAGTACTGCTGAAAACATTGTGGAGAGTGGACTGAGCTGCTTTTGATATGCAAAGAAAATTCTGTGCTGCTGCAGCCTGACTAGGTCAGGGAAGTAGTTTATGTTTGAATTAATTAGAGCCTGAGCAAGACACAAGATTTTTCCTAGGTGGTGGAGGGAAAATACTGGATTATACCCTTCCTGCTAGGAACTCAGGAGAAAAACTAAGTGCATTATTCACTGTGCTGTGTCAAACCACACTTCCTTTCTCTATACACACACTGAAACTCCGTTCTGCAGTGTTCCTTCCTCTTTGCCTGCTCTGTACTTCTCTAAAGAAGAAGCAGGTTCAATTGTTTTCTTTTGCTGTGCATAATGTCTTGTAGAAGCTATTAAGGACATGAGGGATTGATTACTGCAGGGCAATTGTTACTAGGTTAGGCTGGCAACAGAGGTGACCCAGAGTGAGACCGGCTTCTATTAACCCAGGTGATCATTTGGAGTCAGATCTGGTTTGCAAATGCTCTGCGGGCATTTGAGGTTTTGATCTGGGGTCTTGCAGTTAGAACTATCATCCCCCATAAGCACCTCCCCCCTCCACATGCAAACACATCTCCTTGCAGTTTGGTAGATGCTCTGTCAGGCTCTGCTGACAATGTACAAGATGGAAGAGTTGTAAAAGCAAAAGCATGCTGGGAATGGAAGTCAAACTGGTTTGATTACTCCCCCTGTCCTCCTTGAGCAAACTCAGTCCTTGCACTGCAGAGCAATCGCTACAGAACCAAGCAAAACTGAGCCTTAGAACCACCATTTCCTCTTTGCAACAGCAAGAGCTAGTCTCTCACAAAGCTATTCCCGGTGATGATATAGTATAGTATACTGAAAAGTGCAGGACTGCCCTCTTGCGTCAGCCACTGTTTTCTTATTTGCCCGGTTTTATATTCCTCTGTCTGTCAGTAAGCACTCTGCCATTTCCCTCCAGCAGTTCTGCTGAGTTCAGTGTTTTATCATGTTGATTGCTGTGGTAGGAAACAAAAATGGAAATGTCCAGTGATCAATATACAAATTTACTACTTTAGACAGACAATAAAGGAGACAAAATAATAAATATTCAGGTTTTGTCAAAACTGGAATTTAAAGATATCATGTTGGCTGACCCTATCAGAGCAAAATTTGCAAAAGTCCTGCGTAAGATAGAAATGTAATCTGTATTGAAAATTAATGGCATTTGTTATTTTGCATACAGGATTCTGGTTTTGACAACATTTTTCTCCTAGTCTCTCTCTGTAATTTAATGTCTACTGAGTCTTTCTAGTAGTATCCTGGGTTTCCTCATAGGTTTAATTAATGTAATTTAACGCACTGGATACTAGATCACATTTTTTGCATTAAGCTTTTAAAACATGTTTGTCAGTATACACCTAGTGACTTTTATGTGGAGTACCCCTGCTCTGCGGTTCCTTTGGGATCAGAAAAACAGGTACAAATATAGCATGATGGCATTAAAAATTCACTATGCATTAGAACTGCTTGAAGAATGAACATTTTCAATTAAAAATTCTGCAAAAAAATTTCAATCAATTTATAACTAAAAATTCAATAAAACAGTTTCACAAGAAAAATTACAAATTATTGGTGAAAGACTTATCATTTGCTGACCTGATGTAATATTGGCAAATGTTGATGTGCTTGCGTGAAAATAATTTGTAGTGTTCACAAAATGCTGGCTTCTTAAATAACTATAATCTCACACAGAAAAGATGTGGGTGCTAGTGTGAAATAGTTCTGCCAAGAACCAGTACCCAGGGATGAACATTAGCATTATAAAGGCAAACGTTGTGTTAAAATACTTAAAAGTGTTATGCAAGACACTGAAAATATCATCATGCCATTACATTAATCAATCCTGTGTTTAATGTCTAGAATATTGTGTTCAATTTTGATTTTTCTACCCTGAAGAAGAGACAAGAGAAATAAAGAATTTCCCTGAATTCTTCTGTATATCAGGGAAAATAAAGAAAGGTCCTAAGATAAACTGCATTTTCTGAGCACAGAGTGAAAGTTTGGAACTCACAGCCATTAAATAGTTGAGGTTAGGAGTTTGGGGGAGGCCTTTATGTTGGTAATTTCATTTAAATAGAAATGCTTTTATCCTTGGGTAGCTTGTAGACCACTATATTCTCTAGGACACAAGGCCAGAATTYTAGCCTAATTTATCTTCTCTTTGGAAAGGCATAGAATTTGTTTCTGAGTGCTATTTTGATGGAAAGGTTCAGTAAATGAGAATACATTTGCTGTATTCATAACCTGGAGACACTAAGGATTGAGCATATATATCTCTTCCAGCTGGAGGCATCCAAATAGTTATACTGAATAATAATTCATTCTGTTCTTAAAAATTATTCCTGCCTATTCTCCATCTTGTCACAGAAAAAGAAGGGGGAGGAGAGAATAAGACAGGAGAAGATAATTAAGAAGGACAGAAGAGACAGAAAAGAAGCAGACTTGTTAAACCAATCTTTTCCTGCAACTCTCATAGTAAGCTATATGCAAGTTAAATATAGATCCAACACTTCCCTAGGGAGCCTGCTGGTGAACAGTTCACATGCCATGAGTTTGTAGCAGAGATTCTAGTCTCATTCCTGTTGGCTGGCGGAGATCTTCATTTTCAAATCATTAGTGCTTGTCTCCAGGGTAGTTCTTGCAGTAATGGTTATCAGAGCATAGTCTTTTAAAAGCTGTGCAAGATTTTTTGCCCACCACTTCTGCTGCTTAGTAACAACAGACTATGAAGTTATGATATCTGCACACATCATTAATCTTTTGTAAATACACACATTAATCTATCATAAAAAAGCTGCAATAGGAAGATTACTCTTGATGGCCTATGATCAATAGTCTTGGGATCCTCTTTGACCTTCTGTAAAAATCTTCTGAGTACAGCATTACTTTTGATTAGGTAAAGCCAGTGGTATACAGCTGTGGCAGATAAATAGTTTAGGGCATCAGATAATTAGATGATTAGATGATTTCCAATGGTGACACTGACTTCCTCTCCACTTAAGTTATTTTTATAACAAGAAAAACAGAAAATGAACTTGGTATTTTACCATTCATCTAAAATAATGCAAGTGATATTTACAGTTTCCATAATACCTGTTTTTATGGTAAAGCCTCAGCTGATGTATAATTAAAATGTATTGTTTCATGATTTTGATCAACATTAAGGTACCAGTCACTAAATGACAGTTTAATGCAACACTACTTTTCAGCTGATCCTTCAACTGGTGGCAAAAGAAGCATGTTTGCTGGAAGAGATCATAGTGCCATCCCATTCTTGTCTGAACTTTTTACAGAGATTATGGATGTCTCATGATCATAATTTTTCATTTAATCTAGGTTCATTTAAAAATGAACACTGTGCTCTTCTCTGTCTGGATATCTGACATGAGCGGGAATATGTTTTTATTGATAAATCCTAATAATACTGAATCCTTACACAGCTCAATATTTTTGAAATATTGGTAGAGCCAGACTAGATCAAATATCTAATCATGTATTTTTCTCAAAGTGACTAATACTAAAGATATCACAGGATATCATTCACCTTCTTCTGGAACAAGTAATTCGATTGAAAGAATATCTTTCTAAACTCCTCATCAGTAGGAAGCAAATTTGGGTTTTAGTTTTAGAGCAGGTTTCGTTATTAAAATACTCTCTGAATATTAATCAGGCACTGCTAAGTATTTGTGACAGACATAATCCCATAGATAGTCAGTGGAGTAACTTTAACCCTGCACCTAAATTATCAGACCATAGTTTACTATTCTTAGTATAATCATTTTTCTCTGTCCTTTACATGATCCATTAGCTCTTACCCTGCTTCTCCAAATACATAATGTGTCTGTTAATACCCTAGGAACTCTCATGTGGTTTGGGGAAACCTATATGCAAAGGTGTGATTCACACCTAACTTGAACTGTTCTTTTATTGGCCCTGAATGCATTACGTTCATCCCCATTTGCCTCACTGTGGACTACCCTATTTAACAAACAATTGTAACTGATGCCCAAGGAAATGTTTTATTTGGGAGAAACTCAAGCCAAAAAATCATTATGAACTCATCTCTGACACTGGTTGATGATATAATTATCTCCTTCTAGTCGGTCACAGTTGATTAGAAGTAAATAAAACTTGTCCTGATGTCATGATAACACCAATCTGGCACATCCCCAATTCTTACTGAAGAACCAGGAAGATTCTTTTAAACTGATACCATGTGGGTTATCTTCCTATTTATTTCAGCCTTTGGAAGTGTAAGCTGCAGTGATCAAAATACTTTTCAAGCAGGAAAAAAGCCACTGTGCTGCAAAGGCATGCCTCAATTAATGATTGTCATAAAGTAACCAAAATTGGGCTCTATCAAAGTTGGATGAAGCTAACAGTGGTTTGAGTGAGCAGCATGCCATGAGGCTAATAAATCCTTCTTTGTCTGTGGTTCTCTTTCTTTCAGAGTTTGTGGCCATGATGACTAGAGAATCCTTTAAGCTCAGCCAGTAGTGACTTTCAGAAGAAATGTATTGTAAACATCTTTGCCTGTAAGGTCTATAATTTCTTACAAGACGATGTGATACAGAGATGCCTGAACTCTACTTATCCATTGCATGTCTAAGTACCTGCATCTGGCATTCACAACATGAGAAAACTGTAGGAAAAAGTGAGGGGCTTATCTTCCAAACACATCTGGCAAGAGCTCCCTGTGTATTTTTTAAACAATTGTTTTAAGCCATAAAATTTGTGTTAACACCATGACTTGTTTATTAATAAACTTTGCAAAGAAAGACTTTCAGTGTGGCTTTTGAAGTGAATCCTTTGCAATGAACAGTGTTTTGGGGAAAGGAAACTGTGTACTCTGCCAGTGGTCTTGCATCAACAGTATAGATGCAGCCTCACCAGAGCTGAGTAGAGGGGAAGGATCACCTCCCTTGACCTGCTGGCAACACTCTTCCTAATGCAACCCAGGATACCATTGACCGTCTTGAGCACAAGGGCACATTGCTGGCTCATGGTCACCTTGTTGTCCACCAGGACTTCCAGGTCCTTCTCTGCAGAGCTGCTTTCCAGCAGGTCAGCCCCTGTACTGGTGCATGGGGTTATCCCTCCCTAGGTGAAGGACTCTGCATTTCCCTTTTTTGAACTTCATGAGGTTCCTCTCTGCCCATCTCTCCAGCCTGTCGAGGTCCCTCTGAATAGCAGCACAGCCCTCTGGGGTATCGGCCACTCCTCCCAGTTTTGTATCATCAGCAAACTTGCTGAGGGTGCACTCTGTCCCTTCATTGAGGTCATTGATGAATAAGTTGAACAGGATTGGACACAGCATTGACCCCTGGCATACACCACTAGCTGCAGGCCTCCAACTAGACTTTGCACCACTGAGCACAACTCTCTGAGCTCTGCCTTTCAACCAGTTCTCAATCCACCTGTCTGCTTATCTATCCTGCACTTCCTGAGCTTGYCTATGAGGATGTTATGGGAGACAGTGGCAAAAGCCTTGCTGAAGTCAAGGTAGACAACATCCGCTACTCTGCCCTCATCTACCCAGCCAGTCATTCCATCACAGAAGGCTATCAGGTTGGTTAAGCATGATTTCCCCTTAATGAATCCATGCTGACTACTCCTGATCGCCTTATCCTTCACATGCTTAGCGATGGCATCCACGATGAGCTGTTCCATCACCTTTCCAGGGACTGAGGTGAAGCTGCCTGGCCTGTAGTTCCTTCTTGACATTTTTGAAGACTGGAGTAACATTAGCCTTCTTCCAGTCCTCAGGCACCTCTCCTGTTCAAAGTTCAAAGATATCTTGCTTTTATACATGAAAAAAGTTTCACATAAGTCACATATTCATCACATATACAGAGCTCTCTTGACTGTAGCAGTCCTTGAGCAGGTGCAGGGCTCAGTCTCACAGGATTCTTTGGAAGATGTGGCCTCAACCATAGTTCTAGCCTGCAGTTTAGTAAACTGCCAGACCATTTAACGCAAGGTTCAGTTAAGGAGTGTATTGGTGTCAGAGCGTATTCTCAAAGCAGAACAACACCCCTTATGGTAGCTGCTCTAGCTGAACCTGCTTTGAGCAGGGGAATTGGACTAGATGCCTTCCAGAGGTCCCTTGCAACCTCAGCTATTCTGTGATTCTGTGAAAGGTTTTCCTTCAAAATTAGGTGGGGCAGGGCACAAATTGCCTTTTGTTCTTCATGTACTTTATGCTTGCCTGTAGCCCTAGTCATTGATCTGAGTACCCCTCAGCCTTTTCTTTCATTCTGTCTCCCTCACACAGTATTTTTATTCCCAGTAACAATAGCAAAGACAAACTGATATCCCAGATCATCTAGTAAATGGATTGCAGAACAGTAAAGTGTGCTCTCAGGCCTGTTCCTGGGTATTTATTTAATATAGTTAATTGTTTTTGTTTTCTCTGAGTGCCACTGTCACTCTGCGTGTGGACCAAATGTATTTTAAAAAATTATTTTAAGTGTTAGATTTTATAACAAGCAGACTGAGTGGGCTGGAGAAATGACTCTTCTTCCTCATTTTAGTGCTAGCAGCAAGTCAAATCTCAGTGCTTTAAGGAAAAGCACTTTTTATCCCATACCTTCACATGGACAACTACTCTTAAAACTATACTAGGCCCCCCCAATAGTAAGACCACTTCTTGCAAAATGCACTGTCTGCAACCACTGTTTTAGAAACAGAGACAAGATTGTCATTGAATTCTCTGTTAGGTGAGTTTCCCCATGACTGGAATCAGTGCTCTTGCTTGTCCCTATGCCATTCAATCTATAGGGAGTGAATAATGAAACTTGTTTAAAAAAAAAAAAAAAAAAAAAAACCCACTGCTTGATCAACAAGTTATGCAATACCACAATGTGACAAACTGAACAGAGAAAGAACAAACACAAAAATCACAAACTTGTTATCAACTGTAATTTAGAATCTATACTGTCTTTTCGCACCACAATTGATCCTTTCCAGTAGGCTTGACAGACTCTTACAGTTTATATTTGGGGTTGAGGTCAAACAAGAATCTGTAACTAAAGTTCATTTTACAAACTATCAGAAATCATACTTTTAGAAACTATCAGTATCACTTACTAAGGTTTAGATCACATCCTTAGAAGCTCTCATTGTTTATTAATTATATTATTACAATAATTACTAATCATTAATAATATATTGTTAATAATATATTGATACTATATTATTATATACTATTACAATAATATGTAATATTATAATAATTAATATAATTAATAATAATTAAGTCCCGGGGGAACAAGTGCTGAACTGTCTCCCACTTTTCATCTGCTTTACTGTCTTTTCATCCATGACTTCAGTAGGATGGCAGCTCTTGACATCTGTTAGGATCAAAGAGTGGCAATAGCATTAGTTGAGAACAAACGGGCATGAATTTCTTCTCTTTCCTCTGTTTTCAGCCTGGTTTTAAAGGCCTCACTGATCCCTTTCTGAAAGGGCTGGGAAAAATTTATCTCTATGCCCTTCCTTCAAGGCAAAATAAACACAGAAATGGAAAATCAAAAGGAAAAAGTTAGGCACTAAAGGCACTAAAGTTAGAATTTGGTGTAGTGTCATTTGCCAAAGCAATTTGAGTTAGTGCTTACCTTTTTGAGTCCCCACAAACCATTTCTATGCTTCTTGTGGTACAGTCAGACTGGTTATTAGTTGAGGTAACTATGGGCTTGCAATAATTTCATCACTGAAAAGAGCAAGCCTGTAAGTCTTGGAGGAAAGACAGAGACGGAGAAGCCCCATGGCACAGCCTTAGATCTCTAGTGCCTTTGTCAGCATATCTGACACAAGCACAAAGATACACACTTGCACACCCTTCTTTCCCCCTTCTTTTTTTATTTGCATGTCCTTCACATGTGGCAGGACTTGAACAAACCAGTCACAAGAGGGAAAACATGAAGTACAACAGAGCGACTGGTTCTGCAGGTAATTCCAAGGGAGGGGGGAAAAAAAAAAAAGAGGCTGAAACAAACCCTTTTCTGACAATGAAAGGGCGGGAAAGCTTAAGACTTTCTCTGTCTCACCTAGGCATGCCTTTGTGATGCATCACTCTAGGCATTACAGCTCTGCCTGAACTGTATGTCACAGACTATTCCCTCTGATGAAAAGCTGACACCACAAGGCACTAGTGGAAAAGATAAGGGGAAGAAAATGAAGTGCCGTCCAATGTCTGCATGCCACAACAAAGGCTGCCGACAGGGCAAATAGCACCTGATTTACTCAGTACCAGGCACACAAGTGGCAATGAAGAGCTTTTCCACGCAGAATCTTAGAATAGTATTCACAGACCGGAGGTTCATCTACAAAGCAACTAGAAAAGTTTCACATTTTGGATTTCTTTTTCTGTTCTTGAGGCTTTCATCCCAAGGAAGCATTACTTACATATAGATTATTTCTATTCTTACAGATTCATCTTTTCTTAGCTATGGGTAATTGCATTGTCAGTCTCCTCTCAACAACTGCAGAAAACAGCAGACAAGACCATCATGCTACCATTAGAAAAAGCTACCCCAGAATCAGAATTAATTCATTCTACTTCAGAGACCTATGATTTAATGGACTGGCAGTTTTTAAGGGAAAGAAGGTGTTTACGGTACTAATAAATTAACAATGTTTGTGTATAAATGTATCAGCCATAGTAATACTTAGGTTATATGGAGGGATCCTCTAATGATTATTTGTATTATTCCATATTACTGTATTTTCCAAGAGAAGAGAAACACAAAGGATAACTCAGTCTGAGAGATACCAAGAAGAATATGAAATCTTTCAATAGCAAGAGGTTTGTTTTGATTTTTCTTTTAATTAAAAAGCAACAACAACAAACACAAAGTAGAAATGTGATTATAAAGATCTGGCGCTGCAATTTTATATATATTCTGAAACTTATGCTCTTGGCTTTTCAAAACAATGGACATTTTCCAGCTCATGTTGATTTTCAAACCCATCAGGATCAATCAGCAAAGAGCGTGAATATTTGAAACACGTTAATAATACTCAATCATGTGTAGAAGTGTCTCTAAGAGACTATTTTGTTCTATAACAGGCAAAGAAATATAGGAAAAAGATCGCACCCACAAGCCAGCTTTTATTTAAAATAGAAACTTAAAGATTAAGACAACACAGAAGCAATCCCCTCAGGTCTCATGACCAACAAAAATAACATCTCTTCTTATCTGTCTCATTCCTTGTCTCTAGTTGTGAAATATACCATAATGCCTTTCCCTTCATAAAGGCTTTCATGTCCTTGTTTGCAATTTTTCTTCAGTTTAAGGAACATTTGCCGTTACACAGCAACGAGTTCAGTGCTCCAGCAATTTGCTGGACAGTTAACCTTCCCAAAAAAAACAGACAAACTATAGAGGCTCTTCAGTTTGACATGCTAGGATTCCACTTTCAACTCAGGTTTGGAAAGTTTCTGTTCTGGAACAACAATCTGCTGTTTGTACCATTCTGGCTCTTTGTGTTCCCAAAATGGCAGCCTTCCCCCACCTTTTTTACTGCCATATGCTGGGCACAAGGAATCATTTTTTAAAATCAGGAAACAAGCAAGCATCCATGTCTTACTTTTACAAGCATTTTTAAATTGCTGCCATTTTATTTCATTTCATATCCTTGAAGAAACTTTACCAGGAGATTACAGCAGTCACAGGACGAATCTGTGGATCTGGATCACGGAACTGATGGATCATTACAAGGGCACAAGAGGAAACATCTTTCTGTAATAACGTGCCTATAAAACCAAACTCTTCGCGTCTTCTATAATTCTTACAGTCCTTCTCTTGCTTTATTCACCACCTGAAATGAGCCAGGGCTGAGGTGTTCTTGTGCTGAATCTTGTGAATTTTCAGAATTTGGCTGTGTTGCTGGATCTCTGTTAACTGTATCAAGTGAACACTGGATGGGGTTCAGCCCGCTACCTGGTATCACCTGTCCAGGGATGTCATTGAGTTTCTGGCTTACCAGTCCTGTCTCAATATATTGTTTACCTATTTGGATAGCTTCATCATAAGAAGGTGGCAACTCCATTGCAAAGAGACTGTAAGCTGGAGGGGACACAGTCGTCCTATCCATATCCACATATGACAAAGGAATAGGGGCACATGGAGGGCACTGCAAAGAGCTGTATGCTGTAAAGAGAAAGAAAAAAAAAAGATAAAACAAAAACCTTAAAACAACTTCACAGAACTCTGTTATACAAAGGGCTAATCCTATTTTTCTCTAAGAAAGTATGAGCCCATCTTTGTGGTGTCAGAACATATGTGCTATATATAAAAGCTACCAGTATGGAATTACCCATGATGGAACCTACACATCCTCCAAAGGAGGGCAATCAGAAGAGAAAATGTTTCTGCAAAGCCCCATCCAGCTATTACTGTGAAACACTTGCTATAATAGTGTATGTTGTAACAACAGTGACAGTTTCAGTTGGGTTCCTGCATGCCTAGCTGTGAACAGTTCCTCGTGTTAGAGATACTTTGGCTGGAACAGTTGGACAGTGAGATGGGTAGAACAGTTAAAGGAAAAAAAAAAAAGCCCAAAGGAAAACAAACAAACAAAAAAAGCAGACAATGGTGATAAAAACAGACATGGGAAAAGACCTGTATGAGGTTAACCTACCATGGACTTTATTTTAACCTCTATAGCATTGTTATGAGACTACCTAAAAAAGCCACAGTTGTTGCAATGACTAGATGTAGCATCTCAGTGCTTTAATTGCCAAGTACTGTTGAATAGTTGACTCCCAGAGGACACTTACAGGTCACTGTGCTATGGGCAGTGCTGTCATTGTCAATAAAAATAACAGTCAAATCACAGGGGTGCCTAGGGAAGGTCTGAACTGGAGGCCTCTTCTTCTGGCAGCAGAATTTCACACAGCTTGCTGTGATCCCACAGAGCAGGAGCATGAATACAGTCAGCAAGATTAACCTTAGAGAAGGAGGGAGAGGAATACCATCATTTCATTGCTTATGTTTTACTTCTTCCAGAGCTGAATATAATTTCACTCTAAAGCAAGACAGGCTGAACCTCTTCAGGTTCAGTTCTTAATGGGTGCTGGATCTAGAATTGGAAAGCTAGATTGCAGACAACTTAATAACAAGTTGAAGTGCCAGTGATGATCAGTACAACCCTTTCTGGCTCACAGATACTGTAATGTTAAGATCTTGAGCTATGTTTTCAGTTTGTATGCAGTGAAAATGGCTCCACTGTCATCATACATATTTAAGTACATACTCTCATAGGTATGTACTTAAAGGGAAATACAAGTACAAACTTTCTTAAGTCTAGGACCTGTATTTATAAAACATTGCAGAAACTATGTATTGCAGTCTGTCTTGAAAATGGAATTCARTCTCTAGGTATTGTCTAACTTTATAGCACACACTGTGTGAGTGCTTTTACAATGATGGAGCTACCTAGAAGACCAACTTCGAAGTAAAAGGAAAGCTCTGAACTGAAATCAAGTCAACCTTTACTTTCTGTACCAAACATACTTTTTGAAGAAGCAGTGCAGTCAACATTTTCTGGTGCTAAGAATGAGTACACACAGAGTTTTGGATTCAAACATGTTCCTGACTTTCTCATTGGGATTATATCCCACTCTAAATATGCATAGAAATGGCCTCAGTATCATTACATTTTGCCCATAAAACTCATGATTCTAAAATAAACATTTCTTTAATAACTGTTTTATTTAGTTTTAACAAGAGAATATTTCTGTTAGTATTAGGGTCACACACACACAAAGACTATACTCAGCTTAAAGTCCTGATTTGAAGGCCTCAAACTTCCACAAATTCCATAGCATAAGCTTGGGGTTCTTGCAGGAATCCCATGTTGCAGCTATTTCCTTTATGCAGCTGATTTCAGTTGCATTTTCCTGCAAATTACTGTTTAGAAAAACCCTTTCAGGCAATTTAAAACCACGTGTGATAAGAAGGCTCTGCCCTGCTGGAACTTTGCCATGAAACATTCCTCCATTGTGAGGAGTATTACCTCATCACTAGCCAACCAGCATCTGCTGGCGCTCCAAGAGCTGCATGCTAGTGCATTCAGTGAAATAATCATGCCAGCATATGCTGTTCCCCTCTGATGGGGGCAGGGATAACCTAGGTAAAGGCATAAGTCTCAGTAGCAAACACTAGCTCATTAGCTTCAATGGTTTCAAGTCAGTCAAATTGCAGAAGCCTTCTTAAAATATTGTATGTAACTGTATGTATTTTTAAACAGTTCTGTGCATCAGCATGTCCTGGAAAAACAAATATCAACCTAAATTAGCCCACAGACTGAATGACTAACCAACCTGATCTACATGCTATCAAAGTTAATATATTATTTGACAGAATATAAGCTATAAAACAATGTTAAAATACATGCAATGAATGTTCTAAGCAAGAGACTAATCTGTCTGTTGCAGCGTTTACCCTTTTACTTATCACTGTTTTCCCCTTTTCATCATTAAGCCAACCAGTAAACAGGTTTGTAATCAACTTGAGTAGTCAACACTATAAACTAACAATCTCCTGTCCCTTGAGAGAGGGCACTGAGAACTGTGCATTAGGCAATGCAATGGCCAAGCCCTAACAAGCCCATTCTGTGCAGCTGCTATTGTGTCTATTTAGAAGGAACAAATAGGCCCTACAGTTAAGCTCTAATGTACTCAGAATGGAAAGATGACATATCCCAGATGAATGCTCTATTCTGCCTGACAACTTATCTCCCGTGTGGTCTAATTTAACATATTCCACTGGCAACTTTCACAAAACTGATGAGAGACCCTTTCCCACATCCTGTATGAGGGAAGAGTGTTTCCATTACCTTACCGCCATTACTGTTCATAACATCTTTCAAATTATTCTGTGTTAGTAAACTTACCAGACATACCACAGGCTTGTCCAGTTAGACATGTTCTGAGGGCATCTGTGAAGGAAGGTAGATAACTCACTGATTTAAATATCTATGCTGTTAATCTATGACAGGAAATAAATTTCATGTAATTTATGAGGTGAAAAAAGGAAAGCAATCAATAAGAAAATGGAGCAAAGCCCCTCTAGATTTAGTTTCAAAGGACATTTCTTTATAGTTGTAACATTATTACAGCTGAGAACATGCAAATTCTCCTGTAAAAACTCAGTTCTGAGTGAATAAATGTTTTTTTACAAAGTAGTGGCACTTTACTGTCCTTTATGAGGGAGAACTACCCATGCTGGATTTTCAAAAGACCTATGAAATAATTGTTTGAAGTTAACAGAGTGTAGATCCCTAGTGCCCTAAGCCTGTCTGAAAATGCCAGCCTAAGACAACTTCCTACCTCTCTCAGTTACTTTTAAATTACTTTTTCCATGGCTCCAGTACAACTAGAATTGTCTTATTCAGATCTACTTACAGTACCAAAAAAGAGAACAGCTTCTAATACATGCAGAAGAGCAGCTGCCACAACCGTATTATAATTAGTGAATTGCATGCAATGGATTTGATGTAACAGAGCAATCCTTTTGGTCAAAGAAGACAATTTGCAAAATGACTTTTCAGAAGATGATGTTGCAGAATCATTTTGAAAGACAGAATCATTCACCTCAGTTTAGCAAGCAAGGCCAGCCAAGTCAAATTTGCAAGYTGGTAAAGATCTTGGAGAAAAAAAATAGTAGCAGCAAACAGACGGCTACAAGTAAGTCTACATTCTGATCTACTAATGTCATTTGATCACGATGGGAACAGATGCAGAAGCAGATATTTGAAAAATTTTGATTACTCACTGATCACAGTTCTCGCAATTATTCGCAGAAGAACAGAGTGATGCCTAGCAAAGGAAAAAAAGAATCGGATAAGCAGACGACCGAAAGTAAAGCACTTAGTTTGTCTGATGCATCTGCTTAGCCGAGTCCAGCGTGTGAGTTTTCAACGGCCGCTACACGTGGCGGCCACAGCCGCCGACGGTGCTGCAGCAAGTTACAGATCGTCACGCTGGAAACAAGGAGAACCCAATGGAGTTTCTTCAATGACAAACGATCTTCCGTACCATCTAACAAAACGCCCAACCTGTAAAGAGGGAACACCCATATCTTCATGAGAATCAAAATCCGCACTCTGCGCCTGGAGCTATCTCTGGAGAAGACAGATGGATTAAAAAAATCGTAAATTATCACTCAGCGTGCCCTGACTGAGCAGAACGATGCCGTCGCCCAGCGGCGGAGTCGAGGGCAGGGGCGCGTACAGTGCGCGCTCCCGCCTGGGAGAAGGCGCCCGCAAGGCAGGACCCACCGCCCCTCCGCGCCCGCGCACCTGCAGCGCGGCCAGCAGCGCCCAGAGCGCCCCGCGCCACCGCACACCGGTCATGCCCCGCCGCGCTCCTGCGCTCAGACCGCCCGGCGGCTCGGCCCGCCGCCCGCGAAAGCACACCCCAGCGCACTGCCAACCCCTGCTCGCCGACAGGCGCTCAGCGGGGCGCACGGGGGACAACGAAGCTCCCCCCCGCTCCGCGGGCAGTGTCTATCCCGCCAGCCCCAGTGCCCGCCCTGACGGGGCGGTGCAGCCCCAGCCCCGCCGCGGGGCTTGTGCTCGGCGGGCGAGGAGGGTGGCGGGACAAGTGCTCGCACAACTGGCGGGAGGCGGGGCGGAGGTCGCCCGCGAAGCGAAGCGGGGTCGGCGCTGGCACCGCTCTCGGAGCGGGGGGCGCGGCAGCGCCCCGGCCGTGTCAGCCTTCCGCGGGCACGGCCGCCCCACTTCCTCGCCGCGCCCGGGCCCTAGCGCCGCGCAGGCTTCCCGCTAGCGCACGGTGTCCCTTGCGTGGCAAGCGGAGCTCTGCAAAAAGAGACTCTCCGGCCTCCAGCCCTCTCTCATTAGCTCTAAGGTCCCCTCGGTGCCACGGCAGCTCATTGCAGCGCGCAACTGTTTTTCGGTGGAGCCTGAGGGCAGACTATCCTACGTCCTTCACTCTGTGCATAAGCAGAGGCCCTCCAGCTCGAGGAATSACAGAGGAAGCCTTGAGGTTAGGAAGGTGATACAAAGGGAGCCGGAATGCAGAAAATTCAACTTTCAGAGGTTTCCCCGAAGCAGTTTTGGACTGCTACCCATTGCTTTCCTTAAGAGAAGGTAATTATCAGGTATGCTAGTAACTGAACGCACACCTTGTGCCTATGTAGTGTCAGAGAGATTTTTGCAGGAGTCATGGAAAAGGARTGAGAAATTAGGTATGAAAAAGAAGAATCAAGAAGAAACAAAGGTCTGCAAAAGCAGATCATTTCCTTTTTTTAAAATTAGTCTATTTAAGACACATGGAACAACTGCATTTCAGAACATGAGTAAAAAAAGGTATTGGCTGCTCCCTGAAAATGGGCTTTCTCCAAAAATATTTTAACCATGTTCAACATTTCAAATTTAGAAATTTGATTAAAATACTTGCATGTCATTGTTGTCTTAAAAATTGTTAACCTAAACCCTTGGCATAGATAACATTTGGTGGAAATTTCACATAGAGAAATGTTTTGTTACTGTGATTAGAGTGATCATTAACAGTGATTTTGCACATCTGTAAATGACAGCTTTCCTGCGTTCTCTTCAGGGCGAAGTCTAGCTATTTTAGTAGGATCGTATGTAGCCCATAGAGTTAAAAATCTCCCCGAGTCCCTTTAGTAGTTAGGACTTACTGTGAGTTACACAAGTCTTAGCATCAGAGGAGAACAAAACACACACCAAAGGTCAACCATATTCACCATATGAATAAGCAAGGATTGTTTCTGCTTTGATGTAGAAGGTGACTTAAAGGTCAGACACCTTTGAAGCACTCTTAATAGAGCAGGGTTCAGTTACATAGCAAAAAAAGATAGTATTAGTCAACATGAGAGATGATTAGAATTGGGATGATCATAATACATGGCTGGGTAAGTAACAACAACAACAACGACGACAATTAGAGCTGAAAAGCAGGGGAACTAATTAGTGGATTAGAGAAGATTTTAATCGGGGAGTAAAGGGAAGATTGATCAGACGAACAGCATTTGGACATCTCTTAGGGTCCCTGACTTTCTCAAAGAGAGGGGTGGGGGTGTACTCGTGCACATGCACACAAATCTCCAGTAATGAGAATGGGACATAATACAAGGATTCTTTCTGATATTTTCATGCAACAGGAGGAGAACACACTTGGACTTGGCTTGCCAGAAGTTTATTCTATGAGTATCATGAATAAAATCCAGAATGATGAGGGCAACCGTGGACAAAATAGCTTGGAAGTAGCTGGTTCAATAGATCATTCTCCAGATGAAAACACTTAGTAGGGTTATTCCATAAGGCTCAAGAACTGTGCGTTAGGGCCTAGTGATGGCACGTGTCACTGACTAAAGTATATTCCTACAGACTACCCAGGGTCATGGGACCATTGCTCATTTAGGAAAAACTGCATTCATAAGTGTGAAGCAATCCTAAAGTCACTGGGCAAGCAGAACATTTATTAATGAGATGTCTATGACACTAGCACTTACTCTCACTTCCTTTCTGTTGCAGAAGAGAAAAAGCTAGATGAAACTGTTAAGGATAAAAAGATCATACATAGACATGAATCAGTTTTAAACTAGAACTGGACTTGAACCAAGAAGTACATGTTTGCATTTAGATCCAAACTTTTCTGAAAGCACAAGAGAGTTTGGGTCTGGTGATCCAAAAGCTRTTACAGTTACAAAACTTAACGTGAAAGCATAGTGTTCAGAAATGCAGTTATGGAAGGAGAAAATTTCATCTCCTGGGAAACTTAGATACAACTTGGAGAGTACATTTTCTATATTATTCTCACAATGTGGGCTCCATTCCTATTAGAGTCTTACAACACTGAAACAGAAACATAAGATTTTGTGTTTAGCATCTCCTGRCAATTTCAATACAGAATGCACTATGATTGTTGCTAACCTGCTTTGGAAGGTTAGGTTTTTTTATTGAACAGGAATTTTTTTTGTTTGTTTTTAAGAGATAATATGCATGAAGACTAGAGCTGCTGTTTTGACCTTCTGGTAGTTGTGAACTCAACATTAAACCATTCATGCAGAATACAATAGCTCTCCCAGTTGTCTTCACCTGATATTCTCAAGGAATTACATACAAACTCACTGTTTTTAGTTCATCTTGGAGTGTCTAAATTAGCAAGTGAAATTGTTTCCAGTAGTCAGTCATCTCAGCCAATTTTCTGTTTTCTATATTGGAGAAAGAGATCAAGAAGCTACTTTAAGATGTATCCATTGTACATGAGAATTGTTAAGGTAGGAGCATCCAAATAGAATTCCTAAGTTTTCATTAGTCTAACAGTTTACATCTTTGATCAGCTTGTTGCAATATTGCATTATGAAGATTCTAAAGAGGCACAGTATCTATTAAAAATATAGCAAAAGTAACTATGTTAATCTAAATAAAATGCATTTTAGTTATTTCAGTTTTAGAAGTCAGATCTATTGTTGACTCCTTGGCTTGTTTGCTCAATATCCAGGCCCATAAGCATGGGGATTTAGGCAAGTAAAGAGTCCCAATGATGAAACAGCATACAAGTGTAGGGTACAAGGATTTAGGCCCTGACTTTGCCACTTCAGTCAGCTTAATCAAAGAGGCAAGCTCTGTCAGATTCTCGTAAGGGAAACCTAGTTACTCTACTCTTCTACAGATTGATGAGCTTCATTTAAATGCTAAATCAAGCAGCAAATATATCAGAGGATTGGTTCTTTCATTCTGAAAAGGATCCCACTGTTTTCTGTCCCTTGGTGAAATGTGATAATTCTCAGTTAAATGACAGTAGAACACCTGAGGGTTATATTTTGCAAAAAAAGAATAATTGTGCTTTTGCTTTTAAATTTTACTTACGTTCCAGATGAAGAAGCATACTCTGCATGCCAGTGTTATGTTTTACAATGGATCTGTGTTCCCACATCAGGCAATTTGTTTTTTTCCCCCGTTACATCTTGCCTCTCTCATTTGCTTGAGTGTTGCTTCACACAAGAGCTGGGCACATGGAACTACACAGGCCAAAAGAATGAAGATAATCCACTGAGGCAGGAAATAAACAGTCCCGGAAGGATCAGCCACTATGCCCCCAGAAAGTCAAATGTAATGATTAGTTTCCAGGCCTGAGATAAGACATCAGTCTTTTCTTTTGCGAAATGGAAATCTGAAAGTTTGTTATTCTGTAAGTGCCTTACAGAACATTGGTTTTCTTAAATCAGCTGGTGTATTGCAAGCATAGTTTTCCTTATTTTCAGTGCTCCAGAAATAACAGCCTATTCTTAGTCTCATGGTTCAACACTCACCCTGAAGAGACTGAATACACATTTTAGGATTAAGCATGGAAGCTTTGACCGGTGGAATCCAGAACCTTACGCTCATTTCAAGTCAGTGAAATTACTCATATGTGTTTGCAAGATCAAGTCTTAAGAATGCAGTTAAAACTTGGTTACATCCTTTGTTTACCTTTAAGTCATCTGGTACAGACAATGAGCTAGACTGGGCAATGGCAGTTGCTCTTTATTGTCAGCTTAACTTTCTGTTTCTCATGCACTAGTGTAATACTGTGTGCTTGACTTGCCAATTTCCTACAACTCAGTGGCCTCATCCAGAGCTCACTGAAGCTATTCCGAGTCTCTCAGATTCAGTGGGTTTAGAGTAGGCCTTAGATATTCAAACATTGTTAAATAGAAGGATGTACATCATTTCACAACATTATTTTTCAGGGTTTTTTTTATTATTCCTCCATCTTTTTATCATAAAAAGACTCTTTGGCCTTGATTAGGTCTCACCTCCATAGAGACTTAAGGTATTAAAATGAATAGACTAACAGGCACCACACTGTGGTTTGCACTTAGAGCTCGCTCCAGCCCTGAAGGTAAGGTTCAAAAACTTGGAATAAGCAAGCTGGAATGATTTGGGATACTCCATTTCTAGTTCTAATACCAGTTTAGATATTCCGTTGTTTTCTGTTAGAAATCTGAGTGCTCTCCTCCAATTCCCTCCATTACGGTGGTTTTATGGAAGAGGAGGGACAAAGGAGATTAATGAGCATTTGTCAAGTTCTTCTCATCTCTTAGCAGATTGAAAGGATGTGCAGGTCTTTGGCAGCTGAGACAATAACAATGCATCAGAGGTTCTGATTCATGTTTGTACTAATCAAAAGAGTAAGACAAGTGTAAAGGCATTCAAGTTCAGTGTAAGGATAGTTTTTTAAACCTAAATTAAATCTATATCTGGAATATTTCTCACTAAAYGCATTAGAGTTTTTTCCTGCGCAGCTCAGGTACCAATCATATACAGGTGGCATATCAAGCCCTTTAGTCTGAAGGGCATTAATTCCTCCTTTGTTCATGATATGGACTGTTTTAGAAAGTGCTCTGAGAAGCTTCTTGTGAAAACTTCTGTTACTACGCAGGATCAAACAGGTAGTTGAAGAGCAAACAATTCATTTTGGAAAGGCCCAAACATCGTGAAAAATACATGTTTTAAAAAATACTGAAAATATAAAGCTTTTTACAAGGTCTTCTTTCCCATTTAAGTCAGACAAACAGACTATTGTGCAGTTCTGTTAAGATCAGGAATATACTAAATGTATGTTTAAATTGGCAGGACTYCTTTGAAATGAATGAAGCATCTCCAATTTGCATGACTGCTGCATACCTTTCAGAAACAAAGTACACAGGCTTCTGTCAAAGTCCTGCTCAGTATCAGTCTGCTCAGTTGTGACACCTCCCCCTTCAATTATGCTTGGGAGCAAATCTGTGTTTAGCTTCCCAGTGCCTTTTTCCTTCTTTACAGTCATTGACATCTAGGCCACATCACAGACTGCTCATTTTGATATTGGAAATGAACTGGTGATTTGCAGGTCTTCTCTGGGAGAATCCAGAGTTATGGCTCATAAGCCAAGCCAAGCCAATATGAACTCATTGATCACAATGTTTTTAAAGGCTGTTATTGTAGAAGAATCCTGTATGTTCATTTTGAAAACATTCCCAGAAATAAATAACAGATGTTATGCATATTTTGGGACCGTTTGTGTTTCCAGAAGATAACTAAAACATGCAACAAGCAGTGGCTAGGAACTATAATCAGGGTTCTTTGTACTAAGAAGTACACAGCAAAAATAGATAGTTTTGCTTAAGAGAGCTTACAGGAGTGATGGAAGATGAGGTTAAAAACAACCTGCATTATCTTTGACCAGTGGCTGACACAGCACGGCCAAAAATCTGAAAGAGGGAGAATCCTCATTTGACTCTAGCCATTGTTTCCTATATTGCATTCATAATCTTTTGTTTTCATTCTAAACATTAAGAGCTGAAAGACTAGCTGAACAACTCCATATTCTCATAGCCTGAAACCAGTTACAGTAATCTCATCTGTTTTTCTAGCTCTGTTATAGCAGAGCTTTGTTTTTAAACTAAGCAGGCATGGAGTTACCTACTCAGAGAAAGGAATACCTCTGGTAGACTGTTCATAAAGAGGCTTTTATTTTCTGATCTTTTGGCTAAGTGTTGCTCTAGAGATCACCATTTAATGGCACTGGGAAGTTTCACAACTTGATTTGAGTCAACCAGCATTTTCTATACCAAGTTAGAATCAAGACACAGTGAGTATTAACTTTATCATGGCACACAGGGATCATTTTGAACTCCTTTTGCGGTGTTGTAAATGACTTTCCAAGAATCTGAGCATTAAAGAGTATGACCCTTTTGGAGAAACCTACCGCTTCCTGGGTTCATGTCTCATTCTACTGCTACATGATAATACAGGCTTCTTCCTAGAAAGACACTTTTGATTTGTCCTGTATAGCCCCTCAGGGTGTCTAACAGGAAAAACTTCAGCTAAAGAATCTTCTGAGAGCCACTTCGAGAGAGAATGAATTCCTCCTTTCTTTTGTCTCTTTCCACAATCTACAGTTTAAATGGCACACAGATCAGGCATAGCAGCAAGAGCCTTAAATAGCAGAACAAATTCAAAGAATAACAACCAGGTGTTTCATTGGTATTCTATTCTATCTCTGCCTTTAAATTCAACCATCCACTTCACTTCTTGTAATTTCATTGTCTTCATACTGGAGTAACAACCACCCTGTAGTTTTTCAGAGAAGCAATAAACAGCTTACTATGCAAGGCTCAGTTTTTCATGGTATCTCAGTGCAAGCTCCTGTCATTTTTGGAACCACAGGAAACAGAGTATAGCATTCCTTTTAAGTCAATTACTATTTTCCTTTATCTTGCCCCTTTGATTCCTGTGGCACCCCTGTAATACTTGTTGGGAGCGGAGGGAGAGGATATTTCTAACTTCAAGAGAAAACAAGAGAATATCATATATTTTTAGGTGACCGCAAAGAGTACTAGACAGTTTTGCAACTGTGCATGTATTTGCATAGGAGGTTGAGACAAAAACCTACACTAGTACAATGCTGTAGAACTGCATATTGCAATTCTGTGAAATTGCTCTGTCAGTGCTGATTTTTCAAGTATTTCAAAGAAAAAAAAAAACACTGCAAGAGTGCATATAAGATAGAAACAAACACTGTTGCTATTTGATTTTTTTTTTCCTTACCTGTTTGTATATGTTTTGATACCCTTACAAAAAAGTGCAAGGCAGCCTTCATATGCTACTTCTTTCTCCTGGAAGAAATATATCTTTTCCTTAAAAAAAACACAACTAAAAAATGGCAGGCTATATCCTATAGAAATACTCCATCAAAAACTACTAATTAGGACAAAACTTTCATTATTTACTAGCCTGGCTAACACTTACATAAAGAGCTTCTGGATCCAGCCAAGAACTTTTCAATTGTTCCCTACGGTGAGGCTGTTTCCATGAACCCATCTGCTCACTGATGAACTAACTGGCAGAAATAGCTCACACCTGCCATAGCACTTGAGCAAAAGAGTAAACTTTTAACCCAGTTCATGATAGCCTGGTAATCATAACAGTATTGCTTATTGTATTGAATGTAACTCATAAATAATGAAGTACATCACAAAAAGCAGAAGTATCATTATTCCACTTTAAATTCATTTAGAATCCTGTCTTAATCTGGACTAAGATAATAAGACAAGACAAAAGCAGTATCTCTACGTATATCATAATTTCACAGTTGTGGAAACTGAGGCACACGCCCAATTTAATGGAGGAAGGTGGGTGATAAATCCATGGTTATAATCCCAAATTCTAGTTTCCAGTCCCTTGCACATGCTATTGGACCTATCATGAAACATTTTATGTTATTTAACCAGGATTATACATATTTTGTTTACCGTATCAGTTTCTAAACTTCTTAACTGAGTCTAAAACATTGAATGCTAACTCACAAACACAATATACTTTATTCCCACTGAAAGCTGTGAAACAATTCCAAGATTTGGTCTTTGGATGAGAGTCTGAAATCTTACATTGCTCAGTTAGTGCTGCATCCAAAAAGAATTAAGGGATACTTAGATAGCCTAAGGGATTCAGCTGTGGAAGGATTTGAATGCCAGATCCTAATTGAGAATTTAAGTATTTGATGCAGAATTATGCTAGCGATACTCAATTTGTTTGAAACGTATCTTTGCTATGCTGCTTCTGATTGGTTTAATGATTTTTAATTTGGCTTTTTTGTTAATTTTTTTTCTCATTTAAATTTTGGTCATGCAGTGGTATTTTATTCCTTGTTATTTTAATCAATTCAGGTGATAATGAACAAAATGAATGCTTAGACCTTTACAAAAGATAAAGAGAGCCAGATGTTTATCAAATGATAACAGTGTATCAATCCATAATGATTTAACTTAGGACCACGGACTCTTCCCTTCACCCTCCATCATCTACTGCACCCTCTAGTCACTTTTTTTCCAAGGAAGGCAAGCTGATAGTCTGTAAAAAATGCTTATTGTGTGCTTTCTTATTTCAGAGTGCTGAGAGTAATATTTTTTTCCCAAAAGAGTTAAATCTTGCTGCTTCTCTAGTGTGGATGTTCAACAACCTCAAATAGTGGCTCTTAATTTCCTTAATTAATCCCCTAATCTCTTTTCCACCCCATTTTTCCATGGAGAGGGGCTGCACTAAAACCCCGTATCTAACTTTTGGAGATGTTTAAATGTGGCTCCGAAGTTCATGTTAATACTCTCTCTGCTTTTATCTCTTTTCATGTTATGTCCTTTTCCCTCACAGTCCAAAACCAGCTGTTGCTTATGAACACTGGCGTAGCAGCCTCTGTGTGTCTTTTGTTTAGTAGCACAATCTGTTTTAAAATACCTTGTTGCAAGTTCCAAATCACATCCAAGAAAAGTTGGCTCTAAAATCTGCAGTGATGTCTCACTCCAGCTTTAAATTTGTGCTCTGAGTTATCCTTTCAGCTCCTGCCAGTGACTGGCACATGAGTCACTGCACAAAACCAGAA
This sequence comes from Apteryx rowi, assembly GCF_003343035.1. NCBI lineage: Eukaryota > Metazoa > Chordata > Aves > Apterygiformes > Apterygidae > Apteryx > Apteryx rowi. The sequence continues at coordinate 2,992,291 of NW_020450949.1, read as the reverse complement.
CTGCTGTTATTCAAAAGACTCCTTTGAAACCCTTTTTCATTCTGCTTCATATGCTAGAAAGTCTTTGTTTAAAGGAAGTGAATTTAAACTGCATCCAACAACCTGAACAAGCATGACATGGTATTAAGTCACCAATTTTTCTTACAGCATTATAAGTAGTAAAGGTTTATTGATATGTGCAGTAGAGCTCTTGTTCTGTTTCTCTTTCCTTCCTTATGAAACTCTTCAATCATAAAAGACTTATGGTTTGCAACATCATTCCTTCAGAATTGGCCAAAACTGGCCAATGCTATTAGGCAAGCTAAATCTCCTAGAAACTGATAAATCAAAACGGGCAAATCCCTTTATGGGAACTGACAACTCAACATATGATTTTCTTTTGCCCCTTATTTGTTGTTAGAGATTTAACTGTTTATCACAACAAGTTGTAACTTATTTGTATTTCCTCTTCCTTTTAAGCAAGAAACATGCAAAATAAAATGAGTAGTAACCAGCTAGCTGTCTTTGCACTGAAACGTATCTAATAAAGTGCTGTGTATGTAATGGACCTTGGTGTATGACATTCTCTTTCAAGCTGTTTGGTGTGAACACACTACTAAGGAGGCATTACATAGTCCAGAATTCTCCTGTATTCAACCAGAGAGAAACTCAGTGCAAGGAAAAACATTTTATAACAGTATCTCATTCCTTAGACTTCCTCTCCATGGCTTTTTCTAGTGCTTTTTATTCTTGAGATGGTACATCTAATGACTGTATATACACACTTATGATTGCCTTCTTTCAGAAAGTGCTTATTTGTTTAAAGAACCATGGGGCAATGAAGACATCAGGGATTTCTTTTTCTTTTTTATCCAGAGGAAAAAAATATATCTATCCAGGTAAGTGGCTTGAGTTTTGTAACTTAACTGCCCTGCCTGAGTCTTACCCTCATTACTCTTTTGCACTTTGATTATCAATAGAACATAGGAATATTTGCTGTAAACTATTGTCTCATCAGTCTATTACGTTAATTTCATACTTATTGTTTCACTGTTTATCATTAGATGTTTATGCTTTAATAGGTGTGGCACTAAAATAAAATCATTTTTCTTACTGCTAAACTCTTTGTTACATTGAAGAGACTAGAGAAAGATTAAAATTTTGAAACTGTTTTGCAAGAAATGTTAACATACCCAAACTTCATTTGAATCTAGAAAAACAACTCCAAAATTTAAGACTAATATTGTTGGAACTTTCTGTTTTTAAAATATAGTATCAGTCTTGTGAAGCAATTCACTTCTGCTTTAATATGATATACAAGTTTTATACGTTTTAATTCAAAAAAACCAAGATAAAAATAGTGAAACAATGATATTAAAAAATTTAGTGAAATGTATGTTTGTGTAAAATTCTTTGGTTTTGTCAAATGTCATTTTCCAGGGCAAAAATTATTCCTTTGGTGGGTGGGTGGATGCGCGCGTGTGCACACACATCTGTGTGAGATCAACTTAACAAAAAAAATCTTATCTGGATTTCTGGCTCACATTTTACTTTTAGCTTTTAACTCATTAAACTGTGAGTTTAACATTGTTTTCCTCTTGTCATTCTCTTGAATTACTGTTGCTTGGATCTCCCAGTTCTTGCAGATGCTCCTTCTTACTATTTACCAGGCCATCTCTTTTTCTCATCATTACAAGTGACCTCTACAGTGTTTCAACATAGTGACAGTCTTTGCATATGTTCTTTAAATTGTTTGCTCTTTTAATCCACCAGATGCTTTCCCATCTGCAGTTGAAGTTCATTGTACCTGGCTTCTGCAAAGCAGAAGATTCCTAAAATGGGTGTGTTGTTTTCTGGTAGAAAATGTTATGTTTATTTTCAGCACATTATATGGTTACAAGAGTCTGCAGAAGTCAAGTAACTTCTCAGCCATTTGATCCATTATTAAATGGGAACAGATCTGAATGAATCCAACATACCCTGCCTCTGAAAAACAAAAAGCTTTTTCATCAGTGTTATACAGGCTGCTTCTATATAGGTGGGAAAGTAGTTGAAATACTTCTTGTGACCATTGCTTTACTTCTCTTTCCTGCACTGTGATTAACTTGACCCCTTTACCTTAGTGATATTTACAAATGGTCTCACTGTTTTTATTTTCTTACTGCATAATCTAAGTGAGCAATTTTAACATCTACATGGCACCAAATGGCAATAAGCCTTTGGAATGGTGGTCAGGGTATTTTGCCACAGACTTACTATAATCTGTGAAAGAGAGTGACATAAGATTTAACGGATCATCTGTGCTTTTCAGTTTCTGCTGCCTTCCTTCCCTGTATTGTGCTGGCTCTGTACTTTTCTCTTCCCTGAAACGGCTACTGCTCTCTGATAGAAGTTATACCTATGGAGAACTCCAACTCCTCCAATAGCTAGAAAAAAAAAAACAAGTCAGAATTCAGAGGAAAACAAATGTAGAAATATAGAGCTCTTGGACAGCCATGCTAAATGGCAAGTGTCTAACAAAACTGTGTGATTCAGTTACCAGCATGGTCACTATTTCCTTGTTGATATGTCATCAGGAGGACTTCAGAGTATATTATAAAAATGACTTCCAAYAGGATTTAGAGGAGACTTGAATGAAAAGGTTTATTCCAATCTTAAACATAACAGAAAAAAACAAGTATTTTCCACATCTGTTAAAATGCATCTGAAGTTGGAAAAAAAAATACATTGTTTGAAACTCACACTTCTAGAAGTAAAAACAGATACACTTCTTGAAGGAATGCCTGCCTTTGGAAGGCACTGTGATTAACAGCAGATGTATCTACTTAGCCCCCCTTCCCCATGTTAATTCCTCCTTCTACCATGAGGTTAGTGTCACAGAATCAGCTTGAAAGTAAAACTAGTGGAGCCAGAGTTCATACACAATTTTGTAGAGAAAAGCAGAAATATTACATTACCTTCCTTCCTGCCTCCCTACCCCAGTCACATACTTGCAACAATCTCACAATCTTCCATTTTCCAACTGAGATCCAATGGTTTGCCAATAATATAAGCTTCCATCATCTTCCTTTCCATGTAACTTCTTTTCCTTGCTTAGTGGGAGTACATGCAGATGCAACTTTTGCCATGAAGAAGATTTGATAGGATTCCTTAATGTCACCTTTTAATGTCAGTAGGGTTGTCACAATCTGAGGACTATCAGCCTACAAAAAATAATACACATATGAAGCTATCCTGTTTCTTTTGTATATAGAACAAGTTAGTTGATCCAGTTCTAAACAGTGTATTTTTCATCACAGTTGTAAGATGTACCAGTTATAGATAACCTCTCTTCCCACTTAAGTCTTTCATATCTTCACAGAATGCTCATATTGTGATAAGTTGTAATGACTAAGCATTCCATCTCCAGAGTGATACTGATATTGTCACCAGGTTACAACCATAACAACAACTGGGCACGGCACTGACACAGTATGTCGCAGGGAAGGTCAGGAAAGAAACAAAGGCTGTTAGCCATGAGTTAGTGCAAAACCTTGTGCAACAACCAGTTCTGGTTACCAAAAGGCACTGAGTCAATCTCATATGTCATCCCAGGAACACTAGTGCCTTCTGCACATGATGACAGAAGCCTTTTAATTTTGGAACAAGCCACTCATTCTGCCATTCCCACACACAGCTCAAGACAAAGTGTGGGAGATAGAGTTCTTTGAATCACCATGAATACTCATGAAGATGAATCAGGAGGGGCAATCCCAGTCCTGTACTCAGTTGGAACTCATACCAAAACTCTGCAATATAAAAAATGGCAGAAGCAGCCAGGGAAATAGGGTTCATAGAGCAGTTCATAAAGTGGAAGCCAAACAGACCCCACCGAATCCTCGTGGAGAAAAATATACCAAAATAAAAGGGAGCCAACAAAAGAAGTGTGAACACTAACAGAATGATCCATGTACTTAGCTCTGTCAGCAGTATTGCGGGTTTCCTTGCAAACTACTGCATAGGGGACATTAAATAGCTCATTTTTCATCAACGTGATCAAAGCAGTGCCTTTTATTTAACAGCAGCAGCCATGTTTTGGTCTTTTGGTACTATATAATACAATGACATGTGAGAGGTTAAGTCCTGTAAGTCCTGTAAGCAAGTTACTGTGCTCATTCTTCTCATCACACAGAAGACTGGAAGTCTGAGGTGAGATARCAAGCCTCCAACTTATACATGATTCCTGTCTTTTATTCCCACACTAGTGTTTACCAGCCTATACTCCCTTTGGTAACTACACATGTTCTGTCATCCTAATGTGTCAAAGCAGCCCACACTGCTGACATCTTGAAGATCGGCTTTTGCGTTGCTCCTTCAAGTCATGAAAATACCGCTGTCACACATTCACTTCCAGTTTAAAAACATGCCTTGGCAACTGTAACTTACATGAAAGTCAGCAGGTGGCACCCAAGAAACACTGATGCATTTTACTTGACCACGATCAACTGTTCCCTTTGTAGATTCAATGGTGAATCCCTTCTGCTGCAGAAGTGGCAGGTTATCAAAACTGAACTCCACGTTCTAATAGAGAAACACACATACAACGTACCCTCACTAGGACAGTTCAACCCCTTCATACACAATGACTTTGTTTAAAGGCTGCACTGCCCAAATGCTATATAACTTTGCCTATCGCTTGCCAAATGGCTTCTGCCCTTTGAAGCTGCAAACATCCATCTTGTTCACTGTGTCTAGTTGTCATGAAATACTACATTAAAATGAGAGAACATAGAGAATTTTATGATTTTTTTTAAGAAAAATGTACTCTTTACATGAAATTTAATTTTCTGGGAAYGCAATCTGTTTTATCATTGAACAAACAATGCCATTAATTACAAGTCAAATTGAGGTAAAAATTTTTTTTTAAAAAACAACAGACCTCAAATATCAATTAAAGCATTAGGTTACAATGATCAGAGCTGTAATTCAGTTCAGTGTTCAAACTTCTGTATTTAAGAATTAGGGAAAGACTCTGTTAAATTAATTTGTTGCTTACTTTTAATACTATGTATTAATGCTAATAATGCTGATTCCTCTTGTTAATGTGTGGAAAATAATTTTTTTCTCTTTCCAAACACTGATGCTTTTATAATGTAAAGCTTAGCAGAAAACATGAAAGTTGTTTTTTTTTAATTTTAGAGTTCCTAATGCTCAGTTTTGACAGGAGGAACTAGTAGCCATTTGTACTGTGTCAGTGTTCCTAACAGTGTCTGACATAAACCTGCACTTTTCTTCACCTTCTTGGATGAAAACTGAGCTGTCCGTATAGCTCCAACTTTCAGTTCTGTCATTGCTGGCACTACAGAACTCTCTCCCTCGATGTACTCCAGGATCAGGAGAATGGACTTTACCGGTTCTTGCAGCTCTAAAGAGATATGAATCAAGTAAACTTTAGAACAGTCAAAACTGAAGGATTATCAGTCTGGAATGGCATAAGTTACATCAAGATGGTTCAAAGCAAAGGTGATGTTTTGGCAAATTCATTACCTGGCATAGATAAAGATATTAGTTTAACTTACAAAGTTAGTGAAGAATTAAGCAAAGGAGGTTTTTCATGATTTGCAGTTGCAAACTATAAATTGCTTTTAGGTTTCATGCTTATCTTCCAGCCTCATGGCACATACATTCTGTGAGTGCTGTATTCCTAATTGTGTATTATGTGTGCTTGTACTCCTGTATACCTTAGTAACTAGGTGTTGTTTACATACTGTCTCTGAACATAGATCCTGTCCACAGAAGTTAAATAATGAGGATAAATTCCAAGTCCTGAAAGTGTGTCTATTTCTGAATTCATAACAGTATAATCAGGAGAGTCCTGAATATGTTAATATATGTGAGATAATTTTAGAAACATTTAATGCAAGTCAGAGAAGTAGCAGAAAGAAAATAAAGTGTAATTCTTTGTAGTATTATTGGATTTATAGTAGCCTTTTGCAAGGTAAGTTGCAAAGACAGATGATCTTCATTAAGAGAGGACTGTATTAAAATTTAGAGAAAATCTTTCCTTAGGAGAAAGTTTTCTGCATTTTTTTAATGTTGTGATTACAGGCTATACTATAATACTTATTCATTCTGATTCTGGAAAAATTATCCTCAATTTACTTTTTCTTGAAGTAAAGAATGAGGAATAAGCCTATGTCTTATCATTCATTATTTTTCAATAAAATCCAAGTGGCAGCACATTACCTCCTTTTGCTGCTTCCTGCGATGATATAGGTAATGTTACAGCCAAAGACTCTGTGGGCACATCTAGTGGAATTCCCCCTTCCACAAACATCAGATGATATCTTGCTGCACCCTTTAAGTGGATCACATGGGCTATTTCCTATATAAAGACAAGAATGCTGCAAATGGAGGTTACAGCTCAACTACTGATATAACTACAATCCTGACACAATGGCACCAGCTGCACAAAAATGATTGAATAATCTGCCTATACTAATGCCAAGAGGCGCTGCACTGTAATGTAAGAATCCTGCTTCTTCCCCTTGCCTTGTGCAGTCAGGCACTTTCGCTTTAAACAACTTTCATTTTTGGGCAATGTGCCTTAGGAGGGTACTGGACAAGCTATTTACACTAGAGCCACTAAAACAGGCAAAACTTATCTGCTGCCAAACTTGGCTAAAGTTTGTGAATGAGGATCAGCCTCCATACATCTTCATCTTATTCTGATTTTCACTCTTGCTTGCAATTCCAAAAATAATTTTTTACAAACTTCCAAGGGAGAAAAAAAAAAAAAAAAAAAAAACCACACCACACTTATTTGCTCACTACCAGTTTCTACTGTGTTTGCAGTACCTGCTGATGGTCATTAGTTAGCACTCTTCATTAACTTTTGCTCAACCTCTTTGGGAACATGGTGGTAAGCCATCTGTGATGCTACCAGCCAGTATATCCTGATTTTGGCTCTGTCTAAGCCCAGTTGCTGCTCTACAGATGGAAACCTCTTCCCTCATGCGGAGTGACAGCAGAGCAGCTTCCTGGTATTCAGTGCACCTGCCAGTTTGCACTGTGCGGGTGTAGCTCCACTTTCACACTGCCATTAAATGCTATTTGTAGAGACCCCACATGGAGCTGTGCTCAACAGTATGGCAGCAACATAGCTCCCATCACCTCTCAGTTACACAGTGGGGACAGCAGGGTAGAAGATGGGACTGAATCTCAAGTCATTATATTACAAATTAATAAATTCATAAATGAATAACTGAATATTTAAAACCTGAAGAAAGCCAGTGGCCCCAAACCTGCCATCTCCTACCTGTATCAATGAATCTAATAAAGACAATACATTTCCCTACAAAACTTGTCCACTAGATATAATTATTTGAAATTCCTACTAAGATCCATCAGCACAGAGTCATGCATCAGACTTTGATTTCATAGTCCAGATATCTGGATTGTCTCACCTTGCCAAAGAGCACAACCTTCAGACGGTCAGAATAGTATAGACTTTCATGATCAGGACCGAAAGTGACAATAAAATCCTGGCTCTTCCCAGCAACAATTTCTCCTTCTATTGGATAGACACTGAACACGCTTAAACCATTATAGTTCTGTGTTCCTGGTGAACAGAAACAATGATAAGGAGGATGGCTCTGTTTAACTTCATATACATTAAACTCATTTATTTTTGTTGGAATGGCAAATAGATTCAAATATTAGTAATTCCTTACTTGAGGATATTTGCTTAGGCTGTGTAAACTTACAGCTACCCATATTGATAGAATTAGTACAGCTCCTATTGGGGAAACAAAATTATGTCTTTAATTATAGCCATGTGATGACCCAGGTTTTGGTAGCTGATTTAACAGGATTGCTGCTATTAGGTACTTTATGAGTCTTTAAAAAAAAAAACCCCAAAAACCCAAACCCACAGAAGTTTACCAACAAAATCTGTTCTTTGCAAAGATGATGTCATGAAGGAGGGAAGTCTCTGCTGATCTTTATCCCTTGTTGAAGAAAGTGAATCCAGTTGTATGGAGTATCTCAGGTTCAGTGTGGAAGTGTTCTGTATCTGATGACATTAATTTATAGAAGAATATTTCCATTAGGAAAAATGGTTCTCAAGCCTGTAGGATCCACATTCTGTAGACTGGCTGAATTTATTTTTCTGCATTACTGCACTATTTTGTACCCAGAAGCTATACAAAGCATGTGTGGGTTATTGCCATCCATGTGTCATGCCCATCCCTGCCCCCTCCCTATAACAATAGGGACCAGCTTCCTCAGAGTCTTGCAGCAGGCAATGCATTTTGATCATTGCATATTGCTTGGACAAGAGGAAAAAGTTATGCCTAGATTTTGACCCGTTTCTGAGACTGTGTGAATTTGCAGTATAGGAATGAATGAATGAATGAATGAATGAATCAGTTAAACTGTTCCCCAGACTGTACCATGATAGACCCTCATGTGCTCTTTGTAGGACCAGTTTGCATTTCACCTATTTTACTCTTGCCCTTTGTGGAGACACAAAAAGCAGCTTCAATTGGGATAGCAGTAACGGAGAGAATAAAGAAAGAGAGCAAATATTTCTGATATTACTGCTGATGAAGCCATTTCTGGCTTTGCATCCCTCTACATTATGGCTAGAGCTAAGGAAAAGATCACACAGGTGCATTTCTTTTTCTTTTATAGGTGGTACTGCATCTCTTTTATACAGGCAGAATCCTGCAGGCAATGCAAAACCAGCTGAAGAGATCCTCCTAACAGAGCTTTGTTACCTTCAACCTTAAACTGTTTCAGCCTCAAATCACTCTGCCAGATGCACTTTTAAAGTATGTTCTTTTGTCTAAAGCTACTCAGCCTTACATTCCACCAGGGTGGAAACTACAGAAGTCCTCTTCCTACTTCCAAAAATGGCTGGTAGGCTTTCCAGTTCAGCACAGAGTTCACAGAGAGATCAGGATTTACCTTGAATGTGGAAGTCACTTTCTCTTTGGCTATGACGTATCCCATATTGAGTACTTCTTCCACAGAGCAGACAATTGATGGCATCACCCCACAACCAATGATGCTTAGGGTTAGATTAGTTTTTACAGTCCAGATGTCCAGTGTTTCAAAAAACTGCCAAGAAGGATGTCTCCATTAGTCAGCCCATTTGCTGAAGGAACACACAGGCTAGAATGGACCATTACTACAAAACTTCTGTATTCAGTTCATGGACAAAGAGCCAAATGTTCGGAGGGGCTATGTACAGGCAACAAATTTTTGCTTATTATTAGGTAGACACATCTGAGTCAGGGTGTGTGTGTGTGTGTGTGTGTATATATTACACAGCCCCTTATATCTTCGTCTTCCTTCTTTTTCCCCTTACCATTGTATTTCTTTTACTCACCCATTTATTCTCATTTGGACAAAAAGAGATGATAAGAGTTTTATTTTCCCCTGGCTGAAGCATTCCAATTGGTCTGACCAACAAGAAGGGACCACTGGGATTCAGAATTGAGAATCCTAGCTAAAATAGTGCAACTCAAGGAAAAACAAGTTTATAAACAATAATTGGAGGAAAAGATATAAGAACAGATTCTAAGTATTGTTCAAATCAAAGATGGGTGTTACCCAACCACTTACAAGCTTTTCCAGAGATCAGTAACTAACTCAGAGAAAAGAAAAATTAACCTAAGTTTTTTGCACACAATTCAAGTAGCCAAAAGATTCTTTTCCAGTTAATAAGCTCTCCATGGAACTCCATTTCCAGCTTTTGTCCGGAATGGGTCATTAACACCTTAAGATCTGAGATAATGACATTTTCCCATACTATCCCACACAACTTAAACCAGGCAAGGTGAAAGCCAAGGTAGTAGCCTCTTCTTATGAGATATTCAGAAATTCAGAGTATTGTGCACAAATTGAGTTGTTGGTTCTGTTTCATATGTATGCCATATTGTATTGAAGCTGGCTTTGTTTTCAGTAGCTTTTACTGCTTAGAAAGTGCTAAGTGCTCCTCAAATTTGGTTCTATGCAGAGTATTTGCAGTCAAAAGAGTGGAATAGAATTAGCTTTCCAGTGGGTCATCTAGGCTTGTCCAATATATTCTTCACATCACCTCCTGTCTTACTCTGAAAGACGTATATTAAGTCTGAAATATTCTATCTCCTCCCTGCTCTAGCAGCAAACAATTCCTATTGGTACAGCATCAAATTAAACAGCAATTGAACAGCAGATTAACTTACATGTTCCAAACAAGGATACTTCCAGCTGCTCTGGGGAGATATTTTGTATTGTAATTTGCTTAATTCTTCTATGGCCTAACAGGAATGAAAACAACATTTCAAAAACTGTTGATGCTCACTCCAAGTTATCGTTACTCCTTTTTACTTCTGCTTCTACCTGTGTTAAACTTTTATTCCATTTATATGGCTAATACATAGTCAAAGCTCACCAAAGTGTTTGGTCAAATTTGGACAGTCACTAGYAGGGCTTCTGATTCCATGTTTCAGGATCAAGCAGGCTTTTACATGCCTCAGCTGGTCAGATAGGCTCCTAATTTTCCATCTGAGTGCCTATTACAGGGCTAATTTCTATATTGACTTGTGAAAATCAACTAAACAATGTAAAAGAAAATAACAAAACTATGCTCAGAAGAAATTAAAGACAGACAGAAAAAAAAACAAAACTTGAATTCAAATTTCATACCTATTGCGACATCACCAAAATTGACTGTGTTTTTCCCATTATCTGAAGTGACCACAACAGATGGTGCTACAGCTGGACAGTGCAGCTCCAGATACAAGGTATTATAAGGGCTGGGGAGATAGTAAAGAGGTGTTTGCTCTTAGATCACACAAAAAAAACTAGTGTCAGAAATCTGTTCTTATTCTGTTCACGTGACAGGGTATCATTAAACTGGTGTAACAGAACAAATGTATACTTTTTGGTGGCTGCTCCTACTCCTGTGTATGCCTAAACAGAACTACATCTGGTTATTAAATTATTCATACAGTTATTCTCTAAGATGCTTAGATAAGAATCTAACAAATTAATATCAAATTAGTGRGGTGTAAGCATGAGTTTCTACCATAAACAATTAAGATCAGAAAACAAAATTTTCCTCCAAATGAATAAACAACATGCCTACCACTTTCCTCTGAAATTTCTGACCTATCATGAAATATAAATATCTTGTTTCAAGCTATTTGCTTGTAGAATACCTGCAGCTTAGATCTTCAGAGCTTTTCTTTCCATCAGTATCTCCACTTGCAACAAAGCAGGGTATGATGTATTTTTCAAACCTCCCTCTGAAATTCCTGATCAGGAAAGCCTGGGCTGCCTTATAAGCTTCAGAACTAGAAAATCCAGGAGTAAGATTCATCTTAGTAAGGGACAGAACAAAAAAATCAAATAGATATCTGCTGAGCTCTTTGTGTTTACTCTTTCTTATTCATACTTTCAAAATGAAACTTAACAGTAAAACTATGTAACTCTTGATGCACGATAATGAATCTGTTCCACTGAATATGTGATTTGTTTTTCTGGCCAAAAAGAATAAAAATTACAAATTCAGATACTTGATGTCATACTAAAGATGAGAAAGTGCTCAGTATGATTCCCTTACTTTGAATACCTAAGTATTCCAGCATCTAGTACTTCCACATCATTTCAGTGATGCATATACGCACATCACAGATTGCATTTCTATAACACAGTATTGCTAGCAATATTTTAAAATAATTTAAGTTTTCAAATATGGATTTTATTTTTATGACTTGTACTAGGAGTACTTTAAAATTATAATTAATGGGTTGCAATGAATATGAGATTTTAGTCAAAAATAACTAGTACCCAGTGCAGCCAAATGCCTGGTGTTTAAACATGTATTTACTTTCGAACACTTCTTCCAAGTTCCTCAAATTCAGCAAAAATATGGTTCTAAAAGTTGAATTATATGCTAAACCAGGGACCTCAAGTATCAGATTTTGCATCTAAGAATCCAAATTGCTAGATAACATGTGCCATTAATATTAATTCTCAGTGAGCTATGCATATTGTAAAATGACCATTTAAAAGGTTTATTTTACACCATTGTTACATTTCCAGCTAATATGATGGACTCATATTTTCTGATACATTCTCTGAAGTCCTCAATTGCCCTGAAGCATATAAAGGGGTCCTTTGCCTTACTTGAGAGGTTACCATTGGGTGGCATAAATGCAGTATTAAAAGCATTTGCAATATGACTAAAGGTATTTCTTCACTATAGCTTGATTTCTTGTCCACCTGTAGGGTTTAGTAGATCTATTAAACCACTTAAAAAGGCTATTTGTTGCCTATATAGTAGAGGATGCTTTTACTGACTTACTTAGGTTTTTTCTCTTCGGATTTTGGTTGCTCAGAACTATATACAGAAGTCAGGTATTTACTGCCTCTTTCTCTTGCAAGCTGTCTGGAAGACTGCTGTCTGATAGAGGAAATGCTTAGTTTCTTCGTCTCTCTCTTCTCATCTTTCTTCTTTGTCTGTAAATATACATGGACACTCCTCAGAAATTATACACTGTGAGATTTCTAGTGCTGAGGAATTTGTATAACCAGTTCCTACTAAAATTATTAACCTAAGAGACAATGTGATGATGCAGTGAACAAAGCAAGATAACAGCAATAGGATTAGGGTAACAAGCAGTAGACACAGTAGTTGTTACAGTTTTAAAAAGGTAAAATTAAATTAAAATGGAAATGTTTTTCTCCATCTTAAAAAAACAGTTTCCCTACTGCAGCAGATGATTAAAACACTGTATATTTCATTAGAATTTTATCTATTTCTCTTATAAGGAAAGAGGACCATAGATGCTGATGTAAATTAACTGAACCATAGGATTACATATAAATTCCATATACGCCATCAATCTGTAAGAAGTGGGATAACATTTTTTAGAGTACTTATACCAGTTAGCTGCAATTCCCATTTTCAAAAAGTGCTCTAGGAAGGCTTTTGAAAGTCTTACAAAATTAAATTATTGTTCAGTGAATAGACTACACATTCAGTGCAATAGTGCAGTCATACTTTGTCCTGTATACACGGGTCATAGCTCATGAGTTTGCACTTAATTAATATGCAAATAATTTTGGGATAAAAATACCACCCGGAAAAACAAATCACTGGAATTGACAGACCAACAGCACGTGCTAGTTCTTAGCATTTCTTACTTGTATTTCTGCCCTTGTCACAGCTGCTCTGCCAAGCCGAATTGCCTCTTCTCTGATTAGCTGATCTGACAATGTTGGTCTGAAGGACACTTGAATCAAGCTTTTCTGGGAGTGTGAGAGCATAGACAAGAATGAAGGGCAGAATTCAGCCCTCATACATGTGTTATACCTAAAAAGCTCATTAGGAACATATATTTGACAGCAAACTTTGATAAACACAATTTTGTTTTTCCAAGTGAATGAGACGAATCTAAGAATAAGGTCACTTGCAGCTTTTTAGAAGCACACTGTGTTAAAGTGCCTTTCCATTACCACTACTTTTGTTGTTTAAAGGTTCTTCAAATAAATCAATGATAACACTGGGAAAGAACATTAAGGGTGACGACTCCCATAAAGCATTAGCCAGATTTGATGGTTAACCCCTTGATTCCAATTTAAAACATTATTTCAAACAATACAAAATATTCCAGCTATGCTTAATACAATATATGTTTTGCTTCATTTACAAGCTACAGCATTTGTAGGGATGTAGATGATCAAAATATTTGTTAGAAAGTTTGACATCTGAAAGTGAATTTACCTTCCCAGGCAACACAGTCCCAACAGAAGGCGTAATTGTCACAGGACAGTCTTCTGGCACATGGAATTCAAAGGAAGTGGGTCCAACATGGGCAATTTCCCCATTGCCAATTCTTGGGACAGCATGAGTAAAGTGGTTCACACTTACATGGGAATTTATTACATTTAGTGTTGCTGTAGATACACCATTTAAAGCTGTTGCAGCAAACTGAACTAAGGAATGAGACAATTCAAGAGGTGGGTGGACTCCAACTGCTTTGCATGACAGCTTGAATTGTCTAAAAATAAACACATCATAAATTGTCTCAGCATAAAATAGGCTCTTAACCAGCCCAGAAACTAGGGAACCAATCCTATAGTCCCTATTCAAGCAGAATTTCTCTAGGCAAAATTCCCATTGCAGGCTTAAGATGAACAATAATACTATCTATTTTTAATGCACAATTGGCTAAAGATTCCCTATTTGAATTCTTCCTCTGTGAACTTCTGGAAATACATCCAATTAAATCACAGAGTTTTTGCCATCATAATTTTAGTAGCACTGCTAGTCATTAATGAATGAACCATTTTTAGGAAACAAACAAACAAAAAAAACCTTTCGATAATTCTGCTGAGAAAGTAAACAGAACATTGCAGGTTAAGAAAACTTGAGGCAAACTCACAGCTTGGATCTGTAACATGCATAAACTCCAAATGGGACAGGAAAAGAAAGTAAAACGCAAAATTCATCTCAGTAAAGACAGACATGGAAATGAAGAATGAAGCAACCAGGAATTGAGCAACTCTTGTGAACTAGAGAATTCCTGCCTGCCTCACAGTTATATCCTACAGATAATGTCACTTTTTCAAAGTACACAGTGGATTTCATTACTGGACTGGCTTATCTTAACTGTGGAAATCCACTGTGATTTAGACTTCCACATTACCTATTACTCAACCGGTTTCTTAACATACCTATTAATTTCTGACTTGCAGGTAAGTTCAAAGTTGTATTCTTTTGCCTTGTTGGCTTTAAAGATTATGTCCAACGTCAGGCTTTCAAGGGGAAGAAGAATTCCAAGTCCATCATTGGGCTGAATTTCAACAAACTTAAAAATGGCAAGATAAGAAAAATATTATTAAATGCATAAATGTCAGGAAAGCAGAAACTTCTTCATTAGGAGCTTTTGTCTGAGTTAGTGATTAGTGTCTGGCTGATTTGCAAGATTCTAATTCCAGAATAACTTGACAGGCAGAAATTTAAATTTAATAACTCAGACTTTTGTACAGTCTTATCCCTTGACTTCTTACCATCTATGGTAATCACCTTTCTCAATGATGTTTGTTTACTCTTCATAAAAAACTGAATGAAATATGATAAAGATCTCAACTGTTCCCCTAAAAATTTGAAAAGCTGATGGTTGTGTGATGTGCAGATACCATGGTGACAAGTACCAGCTTAGTACCTAGAAATGTACATTGTCTTGTGTCTATATGAGCTGATAGAGATTCAATAATGTCTTTCAAGCACAGTTTAAGCTAATCATGAAGCACATCCTGTGAAATAAAACTCTGAAAGCTGAAGATTCCAATTTCTGTCAGCTAACTCCTTGGGTTTAGTCCTTAAAGCAGCAGAGGAAGGGAGAATGCCTAATTAAATGTCAGGTTCCTTCTACCTCAGATTCCAACACGCTAACCAGTTTATGTGATCATCATGGTATTGTATCAAGCTTGAACAGCTGATTTTTTGAAGAAAAATAAACTAAAAAAAATCCTAGCCCTCTAGAAACTGGCGTTTCCCATGATTACTTTAGCCTACATGGGAATACCTAGGCACAGTTCAGGAGATGTTTCTCAATAGGCAGTTTGGACATGGCCCCTGCTTTGAGAGCAAAAAGAGTTTATGCATTTGAACAAAAACTATGCCATATMCATCAGCCTCAATGCCAGAGCAATGTCCCTTGGCCTGTTTTATTTAGTAGCATATATGCAGCCTATGAGTCTGAAAGAAAAATGCATCAAGTATTCTGTTATTAGATCTCCTGGTAGAAAAAATAAGCATTCTAATAGGATAAAGTTAACCTATTAATGTTAGGTAGGGGAGAAGAGTAAAATCTCCTTGGAGATGTGTACTGCTGTCATAAGATAAACTGCTTGGAAAATGCTTATACTACCATAAAATGGAATTTACACAAATCAGTAACAGAACAAATCTGCACGTCTCCTCAGTGCTGCTGGTAGGAGTATTTCCACAGGTTTGCAAGAACCTTCTCAAGATTTATTTACACTTACACTGAAAGGCAATTTCACAACAATTACATACATTTTAATAGAAGATGTGTAGGAGGGATAACCACATACCTCTGGAAGTCCCACAAATCCAAACTCTTGTGGCAAGATGGATTTGTTTGTTAGTGTGACATTTGTTTGCACAGCTTCATAGATTGTGCAGTATCCAAAATTTATTTCTGCTGGACTAATTTCCAAATCAGAAGTAGTAACAATTGCATGGACAGTAAAATTAACAGGTTTAGTCTGAAACAAATGCAAGAGCGCTGGTAAAAACTGTATGTGTAGTATTGTAAGCAGAAGATTTAACTGAAATGACATTCAAAAAGAACTACAAAAAAAGATATTTCTACCCTATTCCTTGACAGTAATGTAACATATCTATTTTGAACTTCAGACTCACAGTAAGAAATGCCTCTTTTGTAAACAAAATTGCCAAAAAAATCTGTATTTATCATCTTAAATTCCATATGCTAGAACAGAATCAAACCTGCATCTCCAGGAAATGTATGCCTTAAGAATATGCTACTTCTACAATACAATACAGATCAGAATAAAAAGACTGTGCTGTGGTATCTTAGAACTCACTGGTATGAAAGAAATCTCTAGGAAATAAATGAGCAGTAAGTAGACAGGATTTAATTTTCTAAGCTTTACATTTTAAAGGAACTACCTATTCCATATTATCACTTTAAGCACCTTTTACTATTGTCATAGGACTTCAACTAGTAAAGGACTACGCTAGGATTTGATATCATTAAGTGAATATTCAACTAAAATAATAGATTTACATCTATTGTCAGTCTGATAACCAGCATAATAAAATCACTAACCTTATCTGCAATCAGTATTGTCATTGGAACTTCCAGAACTCTTGTCTCCTCATCAAAATAGCTCCCTGCATCTTCAGGAAGAGAATGCCTAAAATTGAAAAATACACTCAGTTTCATAAAAGTATCTTGACTATTTTCTAGCAAATGGGAATAATAAAGTTTTGATGGATGCATTCCTGGACCAAATAAAAAAAAAACAAAACAATTCTATTAAGTAAGATCCAAAAGTTTTATTCTTCAAGGCTCATACTCTAACACAATATTTGTGCTCAAATAAGGGTATTTGCATACTTGTGGTTAAGCACCAAATCCAATGCTTCACTGAAATGAAGTCTAATTAAAATCTTGTATGCCCTACATAGGCAAGTATTAGGCAAAACGCTACATGAAAACGCCAATCAAAAAAATCAGTGACCTATGAAGATCTGCCTTCTGTCCAAGAAAGTGCAGTCATATTAGAAATATTGTGGACTTGTCATGGATTTCCTGGAGAATAGCATACCTCCAGACAATCTGCTCTGAGCAGGTATGCACTGATTACAAGGATATCTAGCCATGTAGTTAGAATAATTGACCTTGTATATTAACGCTGGAATTTTTAAAGACAGGTTTGCGGACACACAGGAGTTTAAGAGAGTTATTTACTGGGGGCTGTGCTCGTTTATGCTCTTACCAAACACCCCATCCAATGCCATCCGAACACTCCTTAAAATTCTGAAAAAGTTAAAGCTTCCTTTATAATCAGAATGTAAGCCTTCTGCATCTTTGCTGCAACCACAGCTAATAACCAAACCTACCTTGGCAACCTTTTGACACTGATGACAATTAATTACCAACCCATTTGAGACATTACCAGTTGGATCACAAGATACCAGAAAGACGTAAATAAAGGCAAGCTGTGTAAGGGAAACAAACTTGGAGACCAATAGCGTCTGATTACATACCAGATTAGTCATTTATAAGGAATATGTGGGTTTTCTGTTGCTGAAGCATCTTGCTATCCTAAGCTCAATTTCAGAGCTTCAAGCCAAGACAATACAAAAGCTCTAGCATTTTTAGCTCCACTGGTCTATTTATAGTGCCTTACAGCATCAGAGTGAATTGTTTCCTGTTCTTAGGTCTCCACAGCAATACTATTCTTGCTACCAATTTTGTAATTGCATGTAATTTTGTAGTGTATTTTTAAAGAACAGTTAATGAATAAATTATACTCACTCATAATCACGGTGATCTGTAATCTTATTGGCTTTTGTTTCACAAATCTGAAATGTGGCTTTAGAAGATCTGTGATCTTCAAATGGATTGCAAACTTACTTAAAGACAGCAACTGAATTAAATATAAGGAAGGAATGAAGTGTCGGTTTTCACTTTGTGACTGGACATTACAATAGCAGAAGTTGTTTGCGTATTGCAGAATAATCCAGAGAAAAAATAATCATAACTATACATACAAAGCCATGGGCTCTAAGTTAGCTGTTATGCCTTGGGAAAAAGATAGTGAAATCCTTCCTATAGTTCTCTGAAAGTGTCATTAACAAGACAATTAACATGACAAGCATAAGAGACAAATCCGATTTAGGCTACCAGCATCTGCAAGACTAGTTCCAAATTCAGAAAAACTAAAGGACACAATATCTGGGAATTCTAAAAGTCAGAAAAATGGAGAACTTGCTTTCAAATATGCAGAAACTATGCCTTTGCTTGAAGCAGTCATATAGTTAAAAGCATAGCATCATCTGACCAAGCATTTCAATGTGCACAAAATACTTGGGAAAGCTTCCCAAGCTACCAATCTTTTCACTTAGCCTGGCTCAGTAAGGGTTTCTTTTTTATTTTGTTTTGTTTTTAATGCAGCAATTCTTTCTCCTGAGAAAAATGAGCTTGCAGTACTAAGTCAATTTCCAGAAACGTGTCACTAGCTCAGTGCATTACATCAGGCTTGTTACCAAGCTCATCTTTCTTTTTGTTGTTTTCTCATACACACACACTCCCCTTCTAAAATTGATCTATATGCTAAAACAGCTAGATACTTATTTTTGTGTGTCAGAAATATCTTAATGTCATCAATTCTCCTTTCTGAAGCTTTCTCATTTTTCAAACAGAGATTAAATGTTCTAAATCTAAGCTATGCTTCTATCTACTCAATAAGTGTAAACGTGTTTTAGAGCATTGAACTTTAGGAACTGAAAAATATCATAACAGTTACTGTTGTAATCTGATAGGATTTGAAATGTTGGAAAATTTGTAAATACTTGTATTTTCTTTGAATATTAACCTGGTGATAACATTGATGTCAGTGCTTAGACTCATTTTAGAATATAAAGGTCTGATTTCCAGAGATGTTGAGCATATTAGTGAAAAATCCAAACATACTTATGTGGAAGGAGCTAGATAACCTCTACGAAAAAAGCAGCAGGTGTGCACCAGCAATCACTGCACCTAATACTTTGGTTTTTGTCCATATGAAATCTGGTTTTAATTTGAAATAACTGGAGCCACTGAAGTATTTGGCTGTATATCAGTATTGAGATCTAATCATTCAGTTTATATTTCAAAGGAAATGTCTCATTAAATTATTTAAAATAACAATGATAAGGTTAGGATAATTAACAATGGTCAATAAGAATCTTGCATTTAAATTGAAAAAAATTGGACTTGTTAATTTCTATAGGTGAGTTGTTATGCTTGCATACATAGATGCATTATGAAGTGGAATAGAGAAACTTGCTAGGATAGGGCTTTTAGCATCTTAGAAGACATTGTTATGTAAAATGACACATGAAATATAAAATCAATACATTCATATTTTAGAGAAAATGGTACACGGGTAGGAGGGATACAAACAAGAAGTCCAACTGTTCTTACCTTACTTAGCAAGCACAGGAGTACTTGTCCAAAAGTGATTTCATCAGTGATCTGTGAAGCAGCCACCTGCCTAACTAACCTCTCTTTTGTATAAGAATAGGTTCCCCACAGAAACGGAAGCAAACTACCAGGAATGCAACTGTTAAGATTTTCACACTGCTGCTGTCACCACAGGAAAAGCATTTCCTCACAGGAATGTGATCCAAGTTAATTTCCTCCTTGAGCATCTGGCATCTTTTACAAGGGAGACAGGAGGGAGACTGGGACTACACTGACACCAGCAGTGTGGAGTCCAGCCTACTCCAGTCAGTAAGTGTGAAGGAAAAAAAAAACCTTTGACTTGCTCAGATTTTATGCTGACAGCCTCTTACAGATATTGTCTTAAATACCAAAAATGATTAATATTGTTAGGTTACCTGGGCAGAAACTTCAGCTGCACATTGAAGGATGACTGAGCTTGAATGTAACCTGTTTTTGGAAGAAGCTCCATATGCTTACTCAATTCTTTGCATACTTCGAACTTCAAACGCAGCGCAGCTTTTGCTCTGCAAACAGATCAGACATGCTTAAGTGGCTTAGGGGCTACGCATGTTGCCAGATCAGCAACTACATTTGCTCTGGGAGTTTGTTTTCCTTCCCCCTCTTGCATCGCTCCTCTACATTAGGATTGCAACTATTCTCAGCCTCCTTTGAAAATGAAGGGCATGTAAAACTGTTATGGCAAAATCACASAGTTTTATTCTCTTTTAAGCTAAGTATAGAAAGCAAGATTTTGGAAGTACTGTGAGCAAACCCAGCTGTATTTCAAGCAATGTATACAGCTGACGGGAACATAATTATCAAAGTGCATAGTGATAAATCAGGTCAGTGGAAAGTCAAAATCAAATTATTGTGAAATACCAGCTAATTATTTGTTCCTAACATATATTCCCTCTATTTGAATCAACAGGAATGATTCATGCAATGTTTTTAAGACACCTAATTGGTCCTAGCTACAGCACAGAACCTATTCAAGATGGAAA
Source organism: Apteryx rowi (assembly GCF_003343035.1). Lineage (NCBI taxonomy): Eukaryota > Metazoa > Chordata > Aves > Apterygiformes > Apterygidae > Apteryx > Apteryx rowi. Next base: position 2,971,566 of record NW_020450949.1, on the reverse strand, counting down.
AGGAATAGTCCTCCTGTAATGCTGGGTCTACATTTTGTAGTGATCAGTGGTAGGTGGGATGTAGCAAATGAAAACCTGTTATCCTTTTGCTAGAAGTGGAGAAGTTAAGACCAGCCACCCCTAAGTGGAGCCAAAGATATCTAGATGCTGCGTAAGCTGCTAACAAGCACTGAATGTTCCAGTATGGAGCCAGAAGAATCAAAAGAATGAACCTGAAGGCCATAATACACCTAAATAGAACATCAAAATGTAGCCAGTTTGTGAATTCTGCTCATCCACATTCTTATCATAATAATCTCAAAATCTTCAACGACAGACAATTAAGCCTGTATAGGTAGGAAAAATACCCCATTTCAGCTGTGCTAGGGGGAGTTTCTTATGCCAGCAAATGTAACGAGAGCTTTTTTTTGTTTGTTTTTCTTCTCAAAATTATGGTGACCTCTTTTTAAAAAGATGTCAATTCATAAATCTCTTGCAACTTCTCTTCCACAACAGAGATTCTACAGGCCTAGAAGCCATAGTGGGGCTGAGCTGATGTGCCAGTTCCTCTGTTAGACAACTTGTGATCAATTTGCCCTATGAATGGTGTACTGGAAGCTAAGGAAACATCTCACTGTTTACTGAATTCTGGCCATACTATAATATGGTGATAGTCACAAACCATATCCTGCTTTAGAATTTAATGTCTATGTGCAAAATAATTGCCAAGCAATTTACAAATATTTCAGTTTGTCATTTTCCCTCTCTCTGACTGGTTAACAAGCTGTCAGTCCAGATGGCCTGCTCTCAGTCAACAACTATAGCATAAGGTATCAGGAGCCTGGAATGATTTCTGACCATTGACGGACTAAGAACTACATAGTGCTTCATTAAATCAGTGCAGATTAAAACCTGCCAAAGAAATTACGTTTCAAAGTCATTTATTTTGGACAGGATTCTGGTGAGACACTTTCACCCTCTACGTTCCATATTTATGCTTCGTGATTACCATATTCTAAGTCACCAGAAAGAAAAAAAGATAGTGTTAACTAACAACTTGCCATTCTGCAGAGCTTGCTGGGACACTAAGTGCCTGAGATATCTAACTACAGAAAACTTGATCTCCTACTTACATTATAGACTATGATGATAAAAATTACAGCAGCATTAAGAACAGAAGTTCTTTCTGCTCTGTTGCTGTTGGCAGTTTGTGTATRCTTGTAGCAAACAAAAAGCTATTCTAACAGAACATCCCTCACAAGTGCTGGGTCAGATTTTGCCCCCAAAATCTAGAGGATCATCTCTAAAAGTTTTATGTGTTTCTTTCTATAACTAGTTAAGGATGGGAGGAGACATTTGTAAGAACAATCCGGAATTTTAAAGCACAATTTTTTAAATATCTAATTAACATTTAATTAATCTGTATTTTAGAAGTTATGCTAATAAGATTTCAGAACTACTGGATTCGAACCTTAATTCTCACTAGCTAAGACATTTCAGGAATTGTTAGACAAGAGCCTTYTCAACTGGGTTACAGGTAACCATAGCTTTGGTCTCCTTAAGTGCGTGGTTGCTATGAACAAAAGTTTACAGACTTCAATATAACAGCTCTTTAGCTGATGTACAATTTGCGCGTGTAGCTGTTATAACAAACTATTGTCTTGGTTCGTATGTTGACAGCAGTTTGGACACTTCATTGCTAGCTTGATAATTGTCCTTGGCTCTGGATCCTTAGTCTGTGCATAGTTCCAGACCATAGACCTTAGCAAGACTACCTTTCCTCAGTCTTTCACCACTGCAATGAAAGTACAGCTACTTGACAGTCCAGCCACTACCTTCCTGAGAGATTATTCCCAATTAATAGGAAGATACAGGCATTTTCACCAGTTTTAACCCATTCTGTTTGACAAGTGGTTTGACATGTACAAGGAAGAATCTTGTTTCTGATACAAGCTACAGAGTAATTTTAACAGCTACTAGAGAAAGAAGGCTCTCAGGCATTCCACATTCAGCTGAGAGATTAAATGTATCCATGTTGGCAGGATAAAAAGCTGAGGCATGATACTCTTGCACACGTGATGCTTGGAATTTCATCCCTGATGATTACAGAACAAAGATAATTCTTCCTAACGAGTCAGAACAGGAGATCAGATTTGCCAAGGTAAACTGGCATATTACTGCTACAGATTAAGTGCCCTTAATATAGCAAAAGTTGCCAGAAGTTCAGAAGGATGATTTTTCCCATGCTTAAGAAGTTTTGGCCTAAGCTATATGACAGCTTCTATCTCTGGAATACCAAGAAATCCTAAGGTTTCGTTAGGAGAGTTATTTTGTTTCTATACTTCTAATTTTTTCCCTGAGTTATATAGGCCTAGTGAAATCTCTTACATAACTTGTGCTTGTCACATTTGTAAGCTGAATTTCTCAGATAACAGCTCTAGTCATTCCTTTCCAACTGCAAAGAATTTCTGCAGCCTGTGATTCTGGTAAGATGTTAGAATGGATGACTTTTAACAGAAATAGTAAAAAGCAAAAAACAAAACAGAAAACCCTCACATACCCCCTAAAAACCTCATCCTAATCCTAACAGCATATATTTAAATAGAATCTAAGATAGGGAAATTGTTGTTAAAATAGGAATGCTAAGCATCTAGCTGATAGTTACACATTAGACAGAGAGAAGACACCAAGCACCCACAAGACAATTAACAAAGTTTGTTCAGATAACCACTTTCTAATAGCAAGAAGTCTCTGGGAGCCAACGAATTAAAACAATTTTCACATTACAGTGCAAACAGAACCAGTCTTCAGATGTTACTGGTGTGGATTATGGAAGTACCTACACAGACTTTTTCTTTAAATTGCTATTTGTTCACTATCTGTGTACTTGCATAGTATCCATCACTCCACTGCAACATCTATATGGATTAGGAAAAGTTGCATCCTTCCAATTTTACAGTAAATGCAAAAAGATTGAAGTGATTTAACCAGCCTCTTATCCCTAGTCTGGAAAGACTGGTGATTGAATTTCCATTCCAGTATTCCCGATTACTGGTGAGTCCACAAGGCAAAAGGCAAAGCACATCAGAAAAAGTTCCCAGATATCCCCAGACAGAACACTACTTAATAGTGCTGAACATGAATTGGTTTATAAACAATGCCAAGTGCGCCAAGAACCTCGAACTCCTACAGTCTCAATAGTAAGGCTTTTTTCCTTTAAAACTCTTACTATACTTGCTAAAGATGGGGGGGGGGGGGGGGGGGAGGAAGGGGAAGTCATCTTTCCCCACATCAGCGACCAAATACACTTTACATGTTTCTAATACAACAGTACTTTCAAGTAACTTTTTAGTAATGTCTCATCAGGATATTCTGCTGGTTCCTCTCACCATCCTTCAGCAGCAGTGATTTTTCAGTGGAAAGTTTTGATGAAGTTATTGAACAAAGTAGTCAAAAGACTCCTTTAAGAGACTCCTTTGAGAGAGTAAAAGCAACAAAAAAGTACCAATATACATACTAATGAGATGAATTGAGGTTTTCTATTATCAAAAATATCCTATCCTATTAGGATATCCTATCCTATTATCAAAAACACACAACATGCTGGTGTAAAGACTTGCAATTAATTAAATGTCTAGCTCTACCTACAAACTCTGGAGTTCACAGTGGATAAGGGGAAGGGGAAATGCAATTGACCCTTTCAGCTTTGAACATACTAGCCAGGTTAGGCTCAGTAATGCCATCCAGCACCTAACAGTACTTTAAGTTCAACAAACGTTTGACCTTAATATGATAGCCCTAGAATCTTGTAAGAAAAATTTGGCATGAAGCTGGCTTCCAGATCATAAATCTCTCATGGGCTTTAATTAAATATAACTATGAGAAATTACAAAAATATTCTTTCATGAGATTTCCTGGCTCAATCAGTTGTACCCTGAAGTGCACTTAAATAATAACTTTAGGCACATTTACCTACCTAATATTTAGTGTTTGAATTCTGCACTGATGAAACCCAGTGGGATTGTTATTCCCTAGGGCCTTAACAGTTGCATGACAGAACAGGCACAGCATAGGGAATCTTGTAGAAATGGAAAGGCATGTTGTAAACCCACATAATTCATAGCTACTGCTGGTCCCAGGGATTTAGGATAGCAGAATATCCAAGWCCAATTTCTACAGTGAAGAATTCAGAGGGCTTGCAGCCCTCCTGAAATGCCAAAGAAGAAAATCCCTGTTCTTCAGCCTCCTATGGGAAATTTTTTAACAAATGGTTCCACCACAATTGGACTTCACCACATCACCTAGTGACTTAAGATCTCATTATTAAGCTATAGAATAAGACTGATAATGAATGGGTAGCTCACCTGCTTTGAATGACAATGCAATCCTGATAAAGTCGGTCATACATACAGATCTTTAAGTCGACATTTGGATTGGGCACCCAAACTGGCACATCAATAGAAACTCCAATGGCACTAAAGCACAGCTGTTAATATACAAATCAAGAGCGTACTTGTTTTTATTAGTCTCTGAAATTCTTACCGATCTAGGCAGAGCAAGAGTTTCCACTATGAACTACAGTTGAGTAAAATATTGTTTGTGTTAAGGGTACTTTAATCAGACAAAGGTAGGGAAGACATTTATAAAATAAGTCATAGATATTCCTGTGCTCCAGCACAAATATATGAATTATACTTGGGTTTGGATTCTTTGACAGAAAACATGAAGGAATATTTCTTTTCAACATCTTGGACAGCATGACATCTAAAGTGCATCTAGTTAAGTGAATGTGTCACAATTCAGAGACTCAAGGACACTGCTACTTGTTTATCCAGTAAAGAAATACAACCGTGGCAGGAGAGTGCACTATGCCCTATATTGACCTTAAATGAGATTTCAGTGATGAAATAGCTCAGACATGGAGAAAACAGTCCTTCCCTACCAGGCTGAAAGGCTACCCACAGGAATCCGCAGTATGCATTTGCAGCTCTTTCTATAGTGTATTCCATCTGTAGATCTTGGGGAGAGCCAAGACTAGCCTACTGAGCATCTTGGAAGTTTTAAGTTTTTTGGCAAGGTTCTGTGAACTGTTCCCAGGCAAGATTTGACTTCCAGTAAAATGTGGAATTAAAAAATGCTGCAAGGGTAACTAGAGTTGTCATCTGTTCCAGCTTTCACACATCAGTTTCAGTATTACATGCTGAATAATTCCAATGCTGATATATCAGAAAGAAAATAAACTGTGTGGGTTGGTAATAAAGGAAAATACTTTTTTATTTGTTTCCAGGAAATTAGTTTTCTAATATGATGTTTGATAAAATGGGAGTACCAGGATAGGGCTTTTAGAAAGTACATTACAAAGATAAGGGCCATGGTTTACAAAATTACCGAGACCTGCCATCAGGTTACGTAATACTGTGCTACCTCGTTGTTATTTCTTAGAATGTCCATAAACATATACTTTTCATCTACCTGCTTTCCTAGTTCTAATCCAGCTTTCTGAGCTCTTGTAGTTCTTGTCAGAAGCATAAGCAGGAGGATTTCAAACTATTTTTTCTACCGTGTTTTGAGTCAAGTCTTACACAAAAACACTCAACTGGTTTGCAGGGTGAGTCGTCAAACATAATCACAAACTCTGCCTGTACATCCCCAGGGACAGCTGGGATAAATATAATCTGAAGTTTTACTGAGTTGAAGGGTCCAATTTCACCTTCAGTAACCTAAAAAAAAGAAGTAACAAATTTCATGAAAACCTGGCTTATTACTGTAGTTGGCTATAACTTGTATTGAAATAGAACAGTATATATTCATACTATACAAACACAACCAGGGGTGGTCAGAATCTTGCAAGATGAGTTTCATTCTGCTGTAAAACTCTGTATGACTAGATTATGTGGTTTACTGAAGAGTTTCCATCATATTGGTGAAAATATAACTAATGCACGGAAAAGCTGTCTTGWGCTACCATCCAAAGATTTGCTCTACTGAATTAAGCACAAGTTTTCCTGCCTTCTGTACAGATGAGCAGAAGCCACGAAAGCTTGTAAGAGCTAGCATCTGGATTTTCATACCCAGATTCTTTAATATGGCTCAAGTCTCCCCTTTCTCAGACATTCTTCCTGTCCCTGCTTTTGTTGTGTCACCAGGCTTCCTATAATCATGAAATGACACAGCAGAAAAATATATTCTGACCAAAAAAGAAAAAGTTTAAAATTATGGGAAATTTAAATGTATACAGAGTCTCTTTGGACCAAATATTCTTTCTAGGTCAAAAGAAAGGGCAAATGCATAAGGCGATTTCATTTTAAGAATTAAATGTGATACACTGAAGTCCACTGGGCTTGGCATTGATTGCATACTCAACATTTATTACCAAAGCAATTTGCTTGATATAGTCTTAGAACACTGAAAATCTTGTATGCATCTCAGGCTATTCATTACCTTGCCCAGCATAATTTCAGTTGATGTTTCTTCAGGAGAAGGTTCCACTAAGTTCTTTGCATTGTCTGCTTCTAGATCTGATTTGGAGTTTAATGCATCTTGACTAAGCTCTTCTGGGAAGAAAAGAAAAAAAAAAGAAAAAAGCTGAATGTATGCATCTATACACTAACAAAAATTTCAACCAGTACAAGCACATTGATTTTGGTCAATACCACAAATCAAATCATGTATCCCAGCATAGGGGAAGGAAAGGTCTAGAAGGAAATTTCTGTTTGGACATACAAATTTGTTCCAGTCGAGAAGTCGTCTCTCAGACACCTGAGCCTCCCACTGCAGGCTATGAATATTAAGTTTTCAGTAGGATAAAGTACCTGCAGGAGATTGTTATGTCAGGCATTACAGATTCAGCTGCAAGCTTAAACTGGGCTTTAAGAAGGATTTCAACAGGACAAAACAATGCAGTCAGGAGGACCTGCAAAGCAAGTGGAAGTGCTGTTGCATATTGTACCATTCTTCGCTTCATTTTAAAAACAATTGCAAAAATAAATACCTTTTAATTAAATCAACTTTCCCTGGGACTCAAAAATGCCTTAAACTAATATACCACCAAAGAGATGTGGCTAACTCTGGACTTTATGGCAGTAATCAACTAGTGACCACATGCTTCACGTTAACCAAGGAAAAAGATCAAAATGTCATGAGATATTTAATGTGTTAAAGCAAAGGAAACCTACAGATGGAAAGGAAATCTAAGATATTTTTAAGGTCTGAAAATAACTTTAAAGATATGTATGCTGCAGAGAAAGCTAAGGTGATTTATGGAATCACTCTATTTCATAATACAGAGAAGAAAAAAAAAATCCACCTTTTCATGGGACTTTATATTGATCATTCCAATAGCAGAAGAAGAAACTTCACTTCCTAGATATGTATATTCTTTTCTCCTATAAGACCGGTTTTTATTAAGCACACAGGAAACATGAAATGGGGGGGAAAAAAAGTGTCTGAGGAGATTCATCTTCCTATTTCTTTGTTCTTAAAAATCACAGATTATAAAAATAAACTTGTCACATGGTTCTCTCTTCTGTGAGGTGGGTGTTCAGTTGTCGAAACAAGAATGATAACAATTTCAGTTTCTACACTCTGGTTAGCTTTTGGATTCTTCTGAGGCCAAATTGTTGACTGCGAATGAGGAGAGAGATTCTCCACTGATTTTGATACAAGGGTGCTGGCACATTACTTTTAGTCATTTTTGTGAGCTGCGTAGGTGATTTAGAGTTGAGGTAGCATACAAGTAAATGTAACATTACTACTAGAACGATTAACTGAGTAACTTTGCCAGCTGAATTCCACAGTTCATCAGGAAACTATACACAGACAATTCTTAGCCTGGGAATCCACACTGTCAGTTTTTTTTTAAATCATCATCTCACCTGTAGAGCTACCGCTCAGGCTTGTCTCTGTCTGCTTCTCCACCTGAGTTACACAGTGAGTCATTTCTTCACTATGGTCATGACAAGTTTGATCCTTTTTCTCAAACACAGATTTCACAGGACTATTACTGACTTTCTCTTCAGGGACAGAGTCACTGAATTGCCGACTAATCTATTACAAAACATACATGAAAAAAATTTCAATGTTATCTATCATCTAGCTTGCATCCAGCTCTAATTTCATCAACCAGTTTTCAAAGAAAAGCAGACTTTGTTTTTGTGCAATTGTTTCATGTTGCAAATAGAGATATGTATCATACTTCTCAAGAAAAATACACACTCTTCTAGAGCTTTATCAATGAGMTGATGTAATTTTTGCTGGTTGCTCAAAACAGGCAACTAATATAGGAGGAGTAATAGAATATGGTGCTAAATATTTTACAATTAACAGAACATTTCTCCAGTGGAAACATAGACCCCTCTATAGCAAATTTAAGCCTGCTAAAAGTAGGTTTCTGTTTATTACACACCTACAGATGTAGTTCATGAGCTGCCAATGATTTGGGACACAGGTTAAAAAAAATATGCTGTCTGAATTAAACAGCAACCATGTTCAGAAGACTGAACAGGACAGAGCCCAGTTCATGCCAGTTTTAAGCCTTCCTGGGTTTGCAATGAATTGTAGAAAGGATTGGAACAGAAGAGTAATTAGCTATAACAAAAAATAGAGAGAGAAAAATGTGGATACAGGTGGTATCGTTTGTATACACTCATCTTCCTTAGTTGAGCCATGCTTTAGTGTCATGATAGCATGAGAGTTGAAATCCATGATGAATAGTCAGTTCAGTTTTGCTGTATGTGCTATTTAATGTAGTCTTTCAAAAGGGAAGTCAAACTTTTTCTTAAAGCTTACATATGGATTAGATTACCTAGTAGGGAATTTTGAAAATCTGAGCCACTCATACTTCAAAAAAAGAAAAAAAAAAGAAGAAAGAAAAGACTGCACTGATGAAAAAAGATGAAGTATCTGCATTGTCTCCATGAAGACATTTAGACACTTTGTAAAGATATCCTGCAATCTAGTGGTGACATTCTCTTCAGTCAAGCACCTGTGAAATCTACCTGTGGGGTATTTTTTACATAGCACCTGAGGAAAAAGGAACATTTATGATAATGGTATTCATCAACACAGTAGTTACACAGCACAACTTGATAGAAAGTTGAGACATTTCCCCCCACCCTCTTTTTTTTAATCTGAAGATTTTCACCCTTCAAGAATAAAACCCATAGCTTCTTTAGAAAAAGAAGTCAGTTATGTCTTCAGACTTCAGCCATTCAGTCTTCTCAAAATATAAATCCACCCCATAATGCTGACATACAAAGAAGACTGTATTCATGCTTTCTCCATAAACTTTCTTCACTTATAAAAGTATCTACCAACTGGAGCAGGAGAGCTGTTAGGATTCCTGGGTTCTCTGTCAACTTCTGCAATTGGCACAGTGTAGGAGTGATCAATATCAGATCTGACACCACACATTGTCAGCTCTACACCAAGTGTCTCTGAGTTTTTGTGAATTTCTTCAATGATCTATGCTTCATTCCCATCAAGGATATTCCACAGGGCACAATCACTTACATTCATTCTAGTATTGATTTTAGAGATCTCCCCCCMCCACGCCAGTTTTCAGTCAACAGACCTGAACGTAATTCTTAGTTTGACTAAGAAGCCTTCTCCTCTAATAATAGTTTGTCAGTAACTGTTGTCCTTCACTAGGAATTTTAAATGAACAGCTCAATTTTTAAAGGAAAAATCATAGGTTAGTACTGCCAGCTCTCATCACTTCATTGCTAGTTTTGCAATAGCTGGCTTTTTTTCTGAAGTCCAGGAACTGGGAGTTTAAATAATTGTGTCAGAATCTCTGTTTTTAACTAAAATTTTTTTCCCTAGTTTTCACAGATGTCAACAAAATAGGAAATGTGGTATTTCAGCATAGACTGAAGTGCTTCAAAAATGTTAATTGTTGAGGGTTTTTTCAGCACCATTTAAGTTATCTTGTGATATTTGGGGTCTAATGCATTATTTGTGCTTGGGTTGGCAATATTGCACAAAACAAAAGCTATTATGCTTTACAAAGCAGAATGTCTTGATCAATTCAGAGAAATGCTTTTGAACCTACCATTCTTCCAGGAGAAGATTTTGCTATTGTGCTGCTTATACTACGGTCACCTGCTGACATCTGAACTTTGAATCTTGTTCCCAAAGCTCCACAGTTTGTCAGTGTGACAGTCCGTGAAATTCTCTCTCCCACAACATGAGTGCCAAAGTCAATGAGCTCTTTATCTAGTGCCAGCTATAAAAAGAAAAAACATAATTACTACTGTCCTAGATAGTCAGTAATGCCAATTAAATGGGCACCTACCATTTAAAGAATAAGGCTTTAAAGTTCTTATTACCACTTCAAAGACGATATCAAATAATGACATAAATTACAGAGACTCCACCTTTCTGGAAAAGCGAACTAATTTGAACAAAGTCTTCTTAAACTGAGCCACTTCTATGTCAGTCCACTATATGACTGTGGAAACATGTCAAATTCTGATCATGGTAGCAGCATTGTGTAAACCTGAGAAACTTCAAGTAGTTATTTTGGATTTAGACATCAATTCAGCATTGCTGCTCTTGTGTTACACTAAGATGGTCTTACTAGCATCAGGATGATAAACAAGCAAGCAGCATTTAATGTCATATAGTGACTGCAGATCAGTTCATAACATATCCTATTCTGTTCTTTGAGCCACCATAGTTTAAAAGCAGTATAACATTAATATGCTACTTCATATGGATTTTTCACCGACTTTGTAGCTGGGTTTAAGATAATGAAAGTCTTGCAATTCAAGTTCAAGCATCAAGAACACAAAGACAACTTGGCTGCTTGCTAATATCCTGCTTATGGCTGAATTCTTCCTGCTTTTAGAGCATAAAGAACAAGAGACACTGTGGAAAAGTTGCTCACAATGATTGTATGGATTTTCTAGGTAATGAGAACTACTCTGATCAAAGATCTAGTGTGTTGGCTTTTATTGCATTGTGTGTTCTCATCTTCATGGTCTTTTAACTGAAATCCTTCAGAAAGGCTTACATACCTACTCAGATTTAAGTTCAGAACACTGATGTGATGCCAGTCAAGCTTCCAGAAGTGTTTAAAATTAAGCACATGCTTAAATACTTTGATAGATTGCTAACAAACTAATTACAGTGCACTATCTTTCAGTTACTATTTTATCTTCTGTATAACAGTTTATTCTTAATTCATTTCACAATCTTCCTGTGCATACAAGCTTCAATGTGCAGTCCAGTAAAGAAATTTTACATGCAATCATATTTATTCAATTTATAGAAGCTTAACATCACAAGCTCAGGAAGACTTTCACAGGTCCAAAGCCTTTTGAAATTATTATTTTTAAAATTTTATTACTAGCTATGCTTCCAATATATTCCCAGTTTTGCATTTGGCAGTCTCATTCCTGTATTGGGAAGGTCACCTTGCATATTATTTTCATAAGCATCTAGACCTCTATCTGCTGTACATCTAGCATTTTATATTCTCATTTACAATTTCTTTTGGCCTCTACAGCCACAGCTCCTTTTAGCTGTGAAGAAATTCTTTAAAAAAAGCTGTTTTGATCAAATACTTTCTTCAAGTTAGTTCACAGGGTGTTAAAACACTTCAAAGTTAGTGCCATCTGTAATTTCATCTCTTTAAAGTAAGAAAACTATGTTCTCCACTTAAAATTTGGTTTAGAATTCGCAAAAAGCTTTGAGTTATTGAAAAAAGGAGAAAAACAATAAGCCTTTTATAAATACCTTGAAAGATACAAAGAGACTGTGTGATTTTTTTTTTCCTCTTTATATAGACAACTAAAATTAAGAATAAACTCCTGAAGATATGGGATGGAATTTCCAAAAATTCCAGAGGAAAAAAAAAGTTCATATCCAGCTATCATTGGAAATATTTTTATTCCCTCCATTCACAATGTCCCATTCTGTCATCAGTTTCTAAACTGAACTACTTCAGTTAACTCCACTTTGAAGTTAAAGTTACAGTTCATGACTAAGTGTATCCATTAACATCATTTTGTACAAATCTAATCTGGGAAGCTAATGAATGAATCGTTTTATGGAAAGAGACTCTGCAGCTAGAAGGGACATGGAAAGAAATATAAATACTTCTTGCTAAATATTTTCAATAATGTCTGTTATTTCATGTTTATTACTACTACTGTTACACTGACTTTGATTAAAACATTTAAACAAAATCACTTACAGTGCATTTCTTGGTTGTACATTTCAATGGAACAGAAAAAGAACCTGTCTGTGCCATAAATGTGATTTCTCCTTCCAGAGTTTCATTTATCTAAAACAAAACAAAAAAAACCCACCACCACACAGGCAGAAATAAAAACAACAAAAAAMCCTACCAACTAAGTTGCAAAGACTTAGCCTGTTTAGTTAGCCTGCTGAAAGATATTTTTCCTCATTCTTTGAGTTACATATTAAAAATGTAACTCTGTAGGTTCTATATTTCCACATTAAGGCAGTTTTGATAACTGCCTGGCTAACTTTAGCTAGCTAATACCATAAACCTTCTAGTTCAGAGCAATTTTCAAAACATACTCCAAAAATACCTAGTGACAAGCACTTCTCTAAAATATGCCCCTTTGCCTTATTACAGTGTAACAGAGCCTGAATGTATGCATAGTTCTCAAAATAGAGCAAAACCTATTTCCCTTGTTAACAGTCAAGAAATCAGACTAAAGATGCTTTTAATTGAGCTGATTAATGAGAATCATATAAACTTTGTACATCTTTTCACTTAAAATTAAAATATATAGTGCACTTACCATTGGCTTAAAGGTTACCCCTACCTCACAGGACATTCCAGCAGACATTTGGCCAGGTGGGTCAAAACTATGGAAATAATTAACATAAAACTCAAAATTAAAGCTACATATGAAACCTCCGGCTCTCATTCTGATAACACTAGCAGAAAAATTACATAATCTTTTTTCACTTGGATTAATTTATTACTCAAGAAAGTCAGAATGAGTGACAGATTAAGGAAAAGCTAGAGAAACTTGGTACAATTATGAGACTACAGAGGTTGATTCTTTATAGAGGTGTTAATCAGAAAGTCTTAAAATGCTTTTAAGAGGCAAGAAATGTTCTGTTCATGTTACAAATGAGGAGACTGTAACCAAATAGGTAAAGCTGAAAATCAAAACAGTGCTAACAGTAATATCAAGAATAGGGACCAATCACCAAGTCTAACAGCTAGGAAGCACTCTTCTCCTGTTACCCGTTGTGAGTATTGACTTGTAACATCTCCACCGTCCAAACAAGAAATGAAGGAAAAGGCAAGTGAAAAAATGATTACAGAATGTACTGCTTGTTACCAAGTATCAGCATTATCTTGAGTAAAAATATCTCATTTCAAGTTGTACCTCTTTTCATGGTCTCTGCGATGCACACAAAATAACCACCAGGTGCTTCAATGAGATTGTTTAAATCCTCCTCAACTATGACCAAAACAGATTTTGTGAGACAAGTTCTCACAACTGCATTATAAATTAAATCATTAAGGTACAACTGGAGATCTAATCCACCTGACAGAATCAGAAAGGAAGCTAGACAAATTAGATAACTAGATATTACTAGCCATAGGAATACCTAGGCAAACTGGGCCACACTGAACCATAGAACATATACATTAATTATGATTTTATCTAAACAGAAGTGAAAATAAACACAACTAAGATGAAACATTTTCAAACAAATGAAAAAAGGAAATGGTATTCAGAGTTCAGGGCATTAAAATGCAAAGTAGGCAAATAGGTCTATAAGCTTCTGCATACCGAGCTCCAGAAGAGATCAATATAGTTTCTCTTGAGTAATTTATTACCTTAACAGCTCTTTCTATTTTGATTGTTACCTTCATAAAACACATATTTATGATGTAGAGCATACACTGCCAAATGCCATGGGCTATATACACACACACACACACACACACACACACACACACACACAGAACCACTATGCTTAGAACAAATTGTGTTTTAGAGGGGTTTGCTTGGAATTTCTTCCTTGACTGACTCCCATTATATGGAGATAAAATAATGCTCACTTTAAGCATGAGAATATAGCTTTTCATTGTCAGATACAGTATTTGTAACTGAAATCAGTTCTCAAACATTATGGATGTAACAACCTGTGCAAGTGATTCAAGAGAGAGCAAACACCATGACAACTTGGATATATTGGGTATTCTCCAAATACTTGGCCAAAATCTTTTGTTACAAAAGATTTATTTATGTTTTTACTTGAAAAGAGATAATAAGCATTATATGGCATAAGATCAATGTTTACAAATCAGTTCAAATAATTAGTATATGATCATCCCTTGTGATATTGAAAAGATCTATAGATTATTTTTTGCTAGCTATCTGGCAAATGTAAGAAGGAACAACTTATTTTTAAAAACATGAATTAATTCAGACTTCACCCTCTAGTCTGAAAAAAAATTAACTCATTTGTTCACAATATCTGACATTTAGTTTGCATTTGGAAAGCCCTTTGAAAGACAACCATATCAAGGAAAGAATTAGGCCTTTCAGAAAGGTTTGTTTAATTTTCAGCCACAAATCAGAAGTGCTGATTTAAAAGAAGCAATTCTCCAAATACATTAAATGAAGAGGAAAAAAAAAAAAAACAACCTTTGAGGGCAGAAAAAAAAAAAGGATCTGTTTATCAAGAGACTGATAGCTTCAGACTTTGTAATAAAAGATAAAACTTTAAAATAGGGAGGTCAAAATTCATTAATACACCTGACTTCAAAAATAAGCAAAAAAGCTAGTCTCATTCTGTTGAAAACTTGAGCAAGTTTAAAAGCTTAAGTGCTCTGCTGTATTGTGGTCAAATATGCATCTCTTCGTCTGCGACTGAAGTGCTAAATATTCACTGAGATCTTCTAGAGCAGTTGGATTCAGACCTTATACTTCTTGAGTGATTATATTCAGTCAAGAGCTGTAGTATGTTCATATTCCAATGTACTCTTATAGAGAACAAACAGGCAGGAATGGTTTGCTGTGTACTATAACTTATCTTCTTATCAAGCTAGCTAGAAATTCAAAGTGCAACCTATCACTACAAAGTAGCAATGGGTAGTGAGCTGTAAAACAGAATCTCTGGAGTATGAAATCAGTTGCTGTGGTAGTACAAYTTCTTCATTTCATTGGGGTATGACTAGAAGTGTCAGAAATGTTTTTTTTTTTCAAGTTAGTCAGCCAGAAGAGCTAAAAACTTAACTTTATGCAAGTCAAATAAATTTGCTCTGATGTCTCCTATTTGTCAATAAGCTTTGCTTACACACAAACAAGAGCTTTAGCATTTTTTCCATTTTTAGGGCATGCTACAATTGATTTTGTTGGTTTCACAGCGTTCCAGATAAATATAATATTTCCTTGGCTCTAATTTTTAAGAGAATAAAAACAAGTTATGGAAATGAGTATATTTTATAGTTTTAAAGGCTTGAAATGTCTCCAAAGAAAGCTAAACTCTGAATTACCTTAAGAAGAAACATTTCAAGGCTAATTCCATTTACTTATTTATAAACACTCAAATAATATGATCCATATAGTTAAGTTGAAATTAATTTGCAATCTGTCCCAGCTGGGCAAAGTATTTCACTATACAACCTGTTGTCAGGATTATGCAAAAGGATTGATAGGAAACTCCACCAGATTTTTATTTAAGTGCTCTTTGCTCTGAGATCAATTAATTTCATTGGCTGCTTTTCACTTAAACTTCATATGAACAACAAGTAATCTGGAAATTAGTGTGAAACATTCTATGAAGGATGGCAGCTGTTAAAAGTGGTTTGCCTGGGCTTCAAGGCCCTTATGGTGGCCTAGGGAGAACTTTGGGTCCTCTTTCACTAGATAGAAACGGGTCCTTTTCCCCTCTTTCCAAGTGTCTGACATTTATGAAAATATGCTCTCAGCTTGCTCAGGGCTGGCAGTTACCAGGGGTCTGTATATTGCTTTTCACAGATTAGGGGCTGGTCCCTTGCTATCACCACTACAGAAACCAGTGACAGGCAGCTCAGGCTCAGCAAGTCCCTTATTTCTCAACTCAGACACAGTTCTTTTTCTCACTGCACAAGGATGGGATATTAGTAATTTAGACATATCTGCTGAAATCTGTTTCACTGGCTACGGAATTTGGTTACGCCTTCTGTTGTGGTACAAAGGTAAAAAACAAACAACTAATATACAGTTAATTTTACTTACTGAATACTGATGAAGTCCTTGAGCCATTCACTGATTCCTGCTAGTCTGCAGAAATTAACTCTGTAAGATGCATTTGTCAAAACAATCTTCTTTTTGTAGATTTTACCAACATCAAAATCCTTAGAATACCAAACATATCAGATGGTCTGAATTACATATGTAGCATTTACACATGCAATTACAAGTGCAACTAATTTACTGCAGTTGTCCTCATAGCCCCTACTAGAATCGTGGGCTAATATAGTTGTCAACAACTTATACTGCATGTGGCAAAGACAATACACAGATTTTGAACACAGAGCTAGGTGCCACTTTCTTCTAATGGAGTTCTATGTTTTCTGCATGAAGCATGGACTCTCAGCTCCTAATGAAACCAAAACTCCATGGATGCTGCATAGCTGGTGACATCCACTAACATAAAGACAAGCAGAGTCCTGCAGGCTGTCTGACTGGCAGCAATTTACCTCTGACAGAATTAGAAAAATAGTCTGCCACACACTTCTTTTCACAAGTTTACCAAGAGATGAAAAATTTCAAGATGTCTTAGAAATTACAGTTAAAAAGAAAAAAAGCCAGATGCTTTGTTCCTGGTCTGTGTTTGCAACTGACCTGAAAGTTGGCATACCTGAACCATTTTGAAGCTGAGCAAGATTTTAAAGCAAATGTTCACAGGTCACCTCAGAAAATTCTTTTTTACAAATGGTGACAGCTGATCATTTTCATGATCAGAACTACAGCTTTTTGAACAAGGGATGCTCAGAAACTCTGTGAAACTTAGTCAAGTTTCCTGGAGCATGGGCTTCAAAACCTCAAGATTAGAGGACTTTTTTCAAAGTATAAATTTGAACTTCCCCAAGCTCAATTTCTCTATCTATAAAATCTGGGAAAGTCTACTACCCATCTCCAACACAGAGAGGATCATGACAATTAAGTCATTAATGTCTATGATGTGTCTTGAAAATTAAAAAGGGGGAGGGGGAGAAAAGAGGAAAGCTTTTATTTTAAAATATTTTCAAGAAGAATTCAGTACCCTAGAATGAGGGCTACTGGATGTTATGCAGTTTTGAAAACCTCTACACAAACTTTTATGAAATATTGGGAACTTTGTCAACTGTATTTTTAACATATGATTAAGTTTGCAGCTAAAATTGAATAAGAAGTTGAAGAGGATGTTTGGCCACAGGGAAAACATGAGATTTTTTTCTTCTTGCCCTCATCTGCTTGTAAAGTTGTCACAGTTCATTCTGTTTTTTTCAGAAAATATTAAGTGATGGCTAAGGTGTTTGCTAAGGAAGAAAGAACACCAAGACAGAGCTTTTGGTCTTGTTGACAGCATAACTTGAGATTTGGAAAGACTTGTTACATCTTGCCAAAAACTTAACATCAGTTTGATAACCCTTTAAAGGGAACAAGTCTACCACTCCATTTTTCTAGTCTGCACAGTGTTTCTCATTCATGCTGTTACTTGGAGAAATGGTGATGTCCACCATGGCAAAGCACTTTGAGATTTCAGAAGTGTGCTGCTGACAAACCCATTTTCCAAAGTATGTAAAAGACATGCAAAATCTTTAGAGTACCTTTAGATCAAAACCAAAACAACAAAAAAAGAAAACAAAAAACCCATACACAACTAAACTGCAAAACCAAATAATTGTTAGAGACCTACAAGTAAGAATCCTGCATGGATGATATCTTTAAATATTTTTAGTCCCATTTTGCAAGTGAAAAAATCTGGAGCATTGTGCCATTAAGTGATATGTTCAAGATAAAAAGTATGAAGAAGAGTTAGGCATAATGTTGTGCTTTTTCATGGTATACTTGTTAGTTACAGCACAGAGATAAACTGCAGCTCCCTATACTGGTCAGGAGTAAACTGATAGTCGCTTGCAGTCTGAAACCTTTACCAAGTTGTATTTCATAGTGGGAGTCACAACTTCAAGGCCATTATTTTATGTTAATAAGGTATGTACAGACAATATAGCAGTAACAGTTACACTGCCTGTTAGGAAGTATGGAACACAATCTAACAAGTTTTTGATTGTGTGCTCACCTTTCTGACAGTGTTTAAATTCCCATAAGTAAATGAAGTACTTTATATTTAAAACTGAGCGGATACTTCATTTAGCCTGACTATTTAACTTCCCTCAGAGACTGCTAGAGAAAGAGGCAAGTATTTTTCCATGTTTGACTAACGACCTATTAAAGTCAACAAGAGTTCCACCCCTACACAGCCCCCTAGTGAAACAGGGGGGAGCAAGACAGTCATATAAAGATACAGTGGATACATACACCTTCTTAAAAGGTCCTGTGCAGAATGGCAACTAACCTTGAAATGAATGACATTTGGTTTACTATAAAAAGGGCATCCCTCACATCCACGACCAGACACTATTTGCTTGTGAACAATTCCAGTTTGGAGTTCACCCACTTTTTTCTTGAAAATCTCTTTTTTCACTATCCTTGTAGCCAACAGCTTTGGTTCTGTTTCTTCTTTGGGTATCTAATAAAGAACACCAATTAAAAAAAAAAAAAATCACCATGACTTGTAAGTAAATAACTAATCAAAGAGTCTATTGATCTAGGTAGAAAACCCTGGGAATGGAATCTTTTAATATCTGGCTGGCCTTTGGCTTGTTTCTCTCTGGATCAAACTCAGCCTCCCAGCTTCTGTTGRAAGTAATTTGTTCTGAACTATCTATTCTGTACCTTGTGCATGCCCAACTTTACAATTTACTGTTTTTAATGGCAGTATTAACTCTGCCGGGTGTTATTTTCTTCACTTTCTGAATGACTAATCATTCAAAAAAACCCAACTAACCTTTACTGGGCCATTTCAGTTATGATCCAGTGTTTCTTTCATGTGAGTATATGGATATGTGCTGATAATGCTCCTTTTTGGTAGATTCTAGAGTGTGTTCTCAAAGGTCTTCTGCATTTTGAGAAAGCAGTATATAGAAGGTATGCCTTGAAATAATATTTAATTTCTTAACAGCATAAGTGGGTAATATTTGCTTGAGTTTAGAGTACTGAATACTGTTACTTTGCCACAGCAGAAGAGATACTTTTTGGTGCCCAGCTCAGGATGGAAAAGTTGTTTCCACATGAAACAATTTGTATTGCCAACTCAACAGAATGTCATGTTCAGTTTTTTCAAAACTCAAACAAGCAAGTGAACATGATGTGATACATGTCATTATGTATCTCTGAACTAGAATGGAAGTATTATTTTCTCTTTAAGAGAACAAACACTACCAAAATAGGTGTCAAACAGCAATTCCTTTGATGATATTCTCACATTGAGCCTTTACATCTAAGTAATAATGGTAAGTCCTCATTTTAATTGTGAATTAGATATAAATAATTAGTTTTAAGCAAGGTTACTAAAACAGTGCCTGCCAATGTCATTACTTTGATATCTAAAACTACTAGAGAGGAAAATAAAACTTTTCCAATCCTTTAAAATACTTTATATATATAAACACACTTTCAAAGTTGTGTAAAGACTTAAAGTTAACAATAAGATAAATACATAAGCATATTATCCACATCTATTTTTTTCTACTTCTAAGAAGATATCAAAACATTTACCTTGTGCAAGTCACATTCCTGATTCCAAAGTCCTGGAAACTCTGGTTCAGCTTGAGGCTTGTCCCTCTCTTTTTCATCATCTTCTTCACTTTCACAGAACACATCATGGCATACTTTTCCAGGAAATTCTTGTGCAGAAGTAGTTCTCTTATCAGCTGCGGAGCAAATTGATGGAGAGTACCACGACTTTTATGAGAGAACATAAATTTTGAAAATAGTTAGAAATTGGTAKAGGACAGTTGCTTCAACAGAAACAGTTTTGGAAGACACCTTTTAAAACAAAAAGTGATAGTGGTCTATAAAGCTCTGATGCCAAAGATCACAACTTCAGCAAATCCCTCTTTAGAAGACTGAGCACAGCTGAAATCTCATGTTACAAGCATCTGTGTTTATTGCATGCTATAGGAGGCCAAAACCTAGCCTTCCGTTTTGAGAATATTCACTGTGTACTTCTTGAAGGTTCTTTATCTATCAAATGATCACCAATGACTTTGTAAGTGGAAATAGGCATAATACAATAAAACAACAAATACTTTTCCTTTATTTTATTTTTTAATACGAAAAGATTGCATGAAGCTACTAGTTTCACCAGGGGATTCAATTCATCCCAACTCCCACTCCCTAAACCAGTACTTCCTGGAATATCATTGAGATCAAAAAAAAATGGAAGTATAGGGGACCTTATGTCTTGAGAGAACCACTGTCTCCTTTCTAATACAGTAGAAATATTTCTCACACAGACAAACTAATCTGAACCCTTAGTCAGGGACGAAGGTGATTAAAGATGAAATGCCTTTTGATCCCTGCTGTGATGTAGGTGTGCGAAAACTCATCTCTTGTCACAAACGCATTTTAATTTTTCTTAGTTTTAGCTGGACAATATCCTTATTCATACAAGTGTCAACAATCAAGAAAAGGGAAATTAACACTCATAAACAGATCTAATGGAGAAGTTACTCACTCCCTGCTTGTTCTGTACTACCTGGTATTTGTTTGCAGCCTGTGAGATTCAAAGGAAAAAAATCATTTGCTTGAGTCTTTGACAAAAAATAAATCTAAAGATGGTTAATGCTTAGACCTTTGTTTACCTGTGGTATTGCTGCAGCTGAATGTTTGCAGGTCTTCTCAATGTATTGCCATGTTTTTATTCTCCACAGTAAAGAATTCTGAAGTTTACCATCCCTCTTAACTGCCTTAGTACAGGATTGACTATTTTTCTGCTTGTGAAAATAAACATTTTCTTGCAAAATTCGAGCTACAATCTCAATTCTTCTAGATTTCTGCTGTTCTCCAAAAGCTCTGTAATAAAATATTATCAGAAATATTAAAGAAACTATGGCTGTGTACTAGTAAAATTATTAGACTCCAGTTCCTTCTGAGCCTTTAAGCTAAATAGTAATTCTTAAACCTTGGGTGCAGTAGTAATTTCTGTCAAGATGCCATGGAATTCAGAGGCATTATACACAAAGGCATACTGTTACAGTGTTTTCAAAGAGAAGGAGTTGATAAAGTGTATCAGTCACCACTACGGATTATTTTCCTAACCTATTAGGTATTTAAAGGAAACTGCCTCTCTGAAATCCAGTGGTTTTACTAAAGAGAGGAAGAATCATTAAAAGATAAGGATGTAAGTTCTAAACTTGGGAGATATGAATTCAAAGCTACGCAATGCCACAAGTTTCCTGTGATGCACTGAGTAGATCAATCTCAGTTTTAATACCAGAATGTTACTACATAATTTTTTGGAACAAATATTATCCACTGTAAAGAAACCTTTTAATATAGTCATTCACCTCCTCAACTAATCCATAAAATGATTATTGACTATTAATGAGAGCAAAGATAATGTGATCTTTCTTATTTAAACACAGGCTACTGCATATTGAAGTACTTCAATGATCTACTACAGCAGATATATGRCATTTTCTTTACTATACATTTTGGGAAAAAATCATGGTACAGAGAAGTTACAAAATGTAAGAATGGTATATTGGCTCCCAGTATTGCCAGCACTATCTGCTGTAACTATAAGACCATCCTCCTTTCCTAAGACAAGTTATTCTCTTCATAATTTTGCTTATAGATTTAGTTTATACAATTAAATTACAGGCTTTGACTAAAGACAGTTGTGGTATTTCAGTTTTTTTTTTTTTTTTTTAACATAATTCAGATATATACATTCAGGCAGAAATATGCTCAGAAAAAAACAAGATCACCACCTTCATGGAAAAGGAGAAAGGCAAAAGCCCTTAGAAAAACTGCTAAGCAGTTCTTCAGCAGATTAGTAGACTGGCAGTTGAAATTAGGAAAGACTTGCTGTGAGAAACATACAATCATGTCACAGCTAACATTAAGACTAACAAAACATATCATTTCTCCTATGCCTGCAATGGGAAACAGTAAAAAGGAGAAAGGAAACAAGGTGAAAAAGAGCAAAGGATTAAAGTTATTTCCAGCAGTAAGATCTCTGCAAGTCCATATGATTATTTTTATTAACAAGATTTAAAAAAAAAAAAAGTGATAGTAGAAGTGGTGTTTTTCCAGCTGTGAAGACTGAAGCTTTATTTATCAACTTATTAAACCTTTACTTATTAAATCCCTAACATTTGCTACAAATTACTGCCCTTGTAGCAGAGGCAGCATGCAAAACTCGTACCTCAGCCACTCTCAATCAGTTTGGTATCTTAGCTCAAATTCATCTTTGTAAGTGGTTAAAAATAAATAAATCAAACTTTGTACTGTAGTAGATGAGACAGACACATATTCCTGGCAATTTTACTATAAAGCAGAACAGTAATTTTGATCAAAAAAGCAGGGAGGAGACCTTGTGCCTCTGATCTTATTACAGGGCAATCTTCCAGGGATGTTCTGTAAAAGCCCTAAGAAAGCTATCTAATACAGACAGTGTTCAGGAAACACATAATTACAGGTACTTCAGGCATCCACTTTAGGTTCACCGAATTACTCTCCTGGAGTAGTCTGTCTTCTCTGCACTGACCACAAGAGAACATGGGCTCCTAACTTTGGTTCTCTGAATAATATCTAAAGCTAGAAGTTCAAGTCACTTAAAGCAGATTGTACAAATATCACACATAAAGAATATAAGAATGAATTCATTCCACTGTGATAGCATCACAGATGTTAAGTTTTCACAATTTGAGTAAGAGATCCAATATATTCCTGCATAAGCATCACTAAGCAGCTGAGAGTTCCATATAGCAATGAATACTTACTGTTTCTCTTTTTCATACTCCAGCAACCGTTTATGGAGAAAAATTTCCTTGGCAACATTGCCTCCTCCTCCTAGGACAGCTTCCCTCATTTTCATCTCTTGTTTTTTTGCCTCAAAGGCCCTTGCTTTTTTCCCTACCTGGAGGGTTCGGAGGTTTTCCTACGAAGCCACACAAATCACAGTTACATTTGATTCACTTGCAGAATATACAACAGAAAATCTGAGTTTGGTACCCTTACCTACATACAAATTTGTGATGGATTTCTCTGAAGTGGAACTTACTGTTTTCAATATATACAGTAGTCAAGTAAGCTGCCAGAAGACTCTGTGCACTGGAGACGCAGAGTATTACTTACTTGTAATATGCATTATTTTAAAGAGCTATCCTACTAGGACAGCTAGATTGCTCACAGAATAAACTTCACAAGTAGAAATGCCAAAATCTGCCCTTACAAGTCTAACACTGTTATTTCTGCAGTTAAATTCTCTCCAGTTTCACCAGAGATTTGGTCAGTGATAAGACAGTGTCACACAACAATTCTTCAGTGAAAACTGAAATGACTCTATAGACTGAAAAGTTTTAATGAAAGTGAATTTCTTCATTTCTGGTCTAAGCTGCAGCAGCAGTACCCTATTGGAAGTTATGCTGTTTTTCAGGGAAAGCACAGCTTGCATCCTTCTTTCCATATGCTCCTGAGTCTTCAGTTCTTCTTCTGCATTTTTCTCATGAATTCTGTAAGTACAATRAAATCCTTCAAACTTACATCCTGGGAAGCTTTTAAGTATTAGAATGTTTAACCTGGCAAACAGTAATTGTCAGTGTCACCCAACATTCTTACTGTAAGTCTCTGTGTTTACTACGATACTGGGTCTGAGTAAAGTGGAACAGTTGGAAGAGTCTTCTATATACAGTACCACTCAAGTTACAAGTGCCAAAAGCCTCTCAACTAGTTTGTTCAACAACATATTTTCTATATTTTGAATATGAAGAATATGTGTTCCACATTATGACATATGTCTAGTTGCTAAAATAAAGTGAATTCAGGTGCTGCTCATATAACCAATACCTAAACAATTATGTGGTGAGCCTTATACAAGCCAACCACTTGTACCCACACTAAAAAACACATCTAGAAACCCTAAAAATTAGAAATGCCAGCTTGAATCAAGCCTGACAGTATCCCAGTTAGTAAACTGGAAAAATTATTAAGATCTGTATATTTTATATATTATTCAGCAAGAAAGATCAATCTGGTTGATTTTGTTTTACTTGATTACTGTAAGCTTGTACATGCTGTCTAAGAAAAAGTAAAATATATTATATACAAACACTCCAATTATTCCAATCACTTTTTCAATTAAGTAAAGTCCTAGTATACAGGTAAACGTAAGTAACAAGTTTTCAGTTTCTTTAGTAGCAAAAAAAATTAACATCACAGTAATTAGATAAACACAAGCCTATATAGAGAACATTTAATTTCCCATTCACCATAACACAGCAGGAGCACAGAGAAATGCACTATGAACCAATTCTACTAGACAATAAGAAAGCTATTTTACCAAATTTTGGAGGGAATATAGAAAGGCAGAATGCAAGTTTCAAACCTGGAATTTAGTTATACCACTCCAGTTAACACCATATACAGTTACACTGTACATATTTCAAACTGTGTATGTAAAAATGTTCCAAAACTTTATTGATGCCTTTAAGTGGCCAGAACTCTTTGCATCACATCAAAAGGGCAGTCTCTTCAGCTACAGGAAATCTGCAGACCAAATTAGGACAGTAAGTCTGCACAATCTCAGAAAGGGAGATGCCAGCTACTGAATTAGTCACACTACTCTGCAAAGCCAGTGGATTTTCTTGCAGGCCTTTTCTCAAGTCCTTTTGCACTAGGTAAGATTTCAGCACTTCACAGTGCTAGCAGCATGACTGAAGATTCTCAGGTGTAACAGAGGATGAATCCAGCAGAAAAACAATTACTCTTAGAAGACTAAAGGATACTGTATCATATGCCATAGAATGCATGGTGACAGAAGAAAAGGAATTAATTATAACCTTGTCATTGTTTTTCTCAGCAATTGGACTGCTCTTCCATGGTTCCTTTGAACATCTTCAAGCATTTCTTTACGCTTTTCTTCATATTCTTTCTGGGCTTCCTCTTCTTTTCTACAAAACACAGGCAAAGAGCTGCAGTAATGAAACCTTGATTCCAACACTGCTCTTCTGTTCAGAATCCATGATCTAAGGCATACTAGGGATGGGGCTGTTGTCATTAGTACGTCCTGAAACAGAGACATTAGTCTGTTTTCTCTCCTCTGAAAATTCATTTTCACAAGATCTATACAAAATTGATTAACTGGAATCCTCTTGCCCTCCAACAAATTTGGATGAACTTGATCATAGGTTTAGAAGTTCCTGGGGCCAACAATAATGCAGACATACGCGGTTTGTCTGATCTAATAACCTTCATTGCCTTAGACAGAAAGTATACACACAGTTTTTGTCTTTAACAAGCTTGTTTTCATAGGTCAGAAGTCTTACCTGCAGGACTGCAGGCAATTCTTATTTTAATTCCATTTCCTCATAAAAATATTCCAGAGCCAACAACTACCTCAAAAACAAAGGCACTACTATCCCTTGAATTAGCTAATCTTCTCAAAAACCAAAATAATGAGTTAGATGAAAATAATGCAGGCAAAGGGAGCAGAGTGAAGAGGTGCTTACTTTTCTCTAGCCTGTTGATTTTGTTCTGCTTGCAGAGCTGCTATTTTTTCCCTCCAAATCCGCAGTTCTGCTTGTTTTTGGTATTGCATCTCTAGCTCCTCTTCATCTTTTTCAAGTTGCTCATGGAAGTTTTCAGATTTTCCCTGCTCAGCTTCTATTTGCCACATCTCATACCTTTAAAATAAAACATGAGCTGTTTTCACTAAAAGTCTGGCATTCTTTCATTTACTTAAGGTTATTAAGCAGGTAAGGCTCGACAGTGAAAATGAAAATCCAGTCACATTTTATTTTTCAAATTATGTTTTAAATCTTATCTCTGCCACTCACACAGGATTTGTACCTTCCATTCATACTAATTCTCATGTCTAATAGTATATCTGAYTTTAAAGACATCAAAAATATTTGTATTGATGCTTTTCCTCTTTCTCAAATTCTTATTTATTGAATATAAAAAAGTTTTCTCTTTTGGATACTAAAACTTTTAAATTTCTTTCTGAGATTGCAGTGACAGGCCTTTGATTTTTACTCTTCTGTTTTGCAGAAGGAATTTAGATATGATAGGGATACATATAAATAGTCTAATACAGTTATCACTAATCACACAATAAATGTGTCAAACATTTTACAGCCGTTATGCAACACTGCAGCAAAATGCACTGTATTCTGGTTAATCACTTKGATAAAAATGTTTATAAGGTCCTGCACATGCTCTCTTTCTGATGCGGTGGCATTAGTAGTTGCATCTCTGGCACAAAAATGTAAACAGGCTTGTCTGCTGCCTTCTGAAAAAGACAGTTTCATTCTGTCTCATAAATCAGTAATTTAATACGTCRTGGGGGGAACAAAAAAAGAAAAAAAGACATTTAAAAGCAGCAATATTAACTTAGCGTAACAATACAAAGTACAACTAGAACTTCTCCATAATTCTTAATTTAAATATTTTCCCTCATGTAATTTAACTACTAAAACTCATAAGTTAGAAGTATTTATGCTTATTCAGTAAACAATATTATTTTCTATTTAAAATTAGACTTCTTTAGATCTACAATTTGTGCACAACTCCAAATAAATCAAAACTTAATTTACATGTGCAAAATTAACTCAGGAGCTGAACCACAGCAACCAGTTTAATTTCCTAAACTGTGACCTGTTCAGGTCAAAAATTGCTCTCAAGATCCCTCACTTTAAAGAAAGCTCATGCAACCTTAAATTACATATTTTAGTATTTACATGCAACTTCTGTAGCAATTAGTATCTGAACAGGAAGAACAAGCATCCATTAAATGGAACATGTACAGAAAACTACAGTAAAGATCAGCTCCCACCACACTGTCTCTCATTCCCTCACTTACACACTTTCTTTCAGTGTCAAAGCAATTTTTGACTCAAGGTCCTTCTTATTCTCTAGTTCAGTGCACAGTTGCCTGCGCGCTGCCTGAAGGTGGAACAGGGCTGCGCTTACATTAAAGAGAAACAATCAGAGAGAAATTGGAACTAATTAGTTTTAAAACATTGCAGGGGGGACCCAAATAAAAATCAACAACAAAAAAATAGTCTTATGGCTGAGATTATGTTTCAGAATTCGACTTACTTATATTTATTTGATGTCTCTTATTTAAACTTCTAAATCTCCCTTCTTTCTTCAAAAGCAGTTTTCTTTCAACTATTACATATTGATTGAAATTACAGAGAAGTATGTATTTCAAAAGCACTGGCCAACAGTTTAAAATGACTCTTCATTTCTCAAGCTGATAAAAATAAAATCAGTCCAAGTTCTCTCGATTTGTCTAGACTTATTTTCATTAATACTACTACTTTTAAAATAGCACTATGGTTCTCCATGTACTTTGGCTATGGTGGAAGCTTAAGTAAAACAATTGTTTATTTTCCTTAGGCTTGTTTACCTGAGAGAACTAGTGCACAATACACTACAGTACCCATGGACAATGAACTG
This sequence comes from Apteryx rowi, assembly GCF_003343035.1. Taxonomy (NCBI): domain Eukaryota; kingdom Metazoa; phylum Chordata; class Aves; order Apterygiformes; family Apterygidae; genus Apteryx; species Apteryx rowi. The sequence continues at coordinate 2,943,862 of NW_020450949.1, read as the reverse complement.
ACTACATTTAACATCATAATTCCCTTTCTGGAAAAGAAAATTTGAAATGGATCTTTACCTGAGTTATTACTCTAACTTCATAATTTTTGGATTAGGCATCAATAGTGTTAATGGTAGCTAATATTTTCATTACTGTTAAAACATTCTGTATTTGAGCTGCATAAGCCAGAAATGTGTTACAGATCTTCTTATTAATTTGCTAAATGATGTAACAGATTATTGTGAGAATTGCTATTTTTCTGCATATCTAGACATCATAATTTGACCTGTCATAAGTATAAAAACTTTTACAGTGCTTTTCTGTCTTTGTTAATTTTTATTGTCTCTTTGAGATCATAAAAGATGTACCACAGGAGTACCATCAGTATTCATTATTTTGTTTAATCATTCCACTCATTTTTGTTTAATCAGCCATTCCACTTTGGCAGTTAATCTACCTTTATTATTCTATCATTCATTGATATACTAACTTGAAGATTAATACAGATCATAAAAATGCAGCTGCAAAGTTTGTTCACAACATGCTGGATCTTGGTACACAAGCCACCCACTTCTTTCTATTTAAACAAATGTGAAGAGTACAGTAAATTGCCTCCCACTTTACAGAAGTGTTTCAGAACAGCTCCTGTATGCAGAACTACTCCCGAAACACATACATGCATTGCTCAACGTAAAAACAAACAAACAAAAAAGAAATGGCACATATAAGTAGAATTTCTGTTCACAACAGTTATCACAGCAGCAAATCTATGACTTTTAAAATTACCATAGCATACTTCACTGTCGGTTGATCATACCAAATAAAAGTGATTAAGCAACTGACAAACAGAAACATAACTGACAGTACTGGGCTAGGCTAATCTAACAACCTGCTGGTTTTAGATCCTTCTTTAAAATACATGCCCATTTCCCATCCATTCCTAAGTCTCCTCCTCTTTCTGCATTCTTATTTACCTAAGAAAATATCACCTCTAAACCAGAAAGCATGGAGATAATGATTCCCAAGCTAATGGACTGTTATTCTTTATTTCAAGAGGAGGAATGATTGCTGACTAAATCACCTGGAAAGCAGCAGCAATATTAGTGTGCACCAACATGAGAGTGAATGAAGTGCTCTACTTACCAGCTGAAAACGCATACCCTTGTGCCAGAACAGCCCTCCAAGCTAATGCAGTTTTACCTCTTATCCTGAGAATGGCAATGGCCTTCATCACTGACCTATTAACATCTTGAAATATATATATATTTTTAAACACATATATTCAGCTGTGTTCAGGAACATGAAGAGGTGAAAACAGCAAAGTCTATCTCATTAACTACACACAGATAAACATAGAGGATGACAGTGATCTTTGGTGACCAGAAATACTCTCTACCTACATACTGCCAACCTCCCTCTTTTTCTCTGTTTCAGTCTACATACTCCAGCTGCTTTGCTAGCATTTTGATTTGGCAGCTGGCAGGTACTCAGCTTGTCTCTGAAACAGGCAAACAGYTTATTTACATTTTGTAAGTCCTCTACTCCTTCCATGAAACTCTTTCTTATCAGGGTAAAATTTACAGCTGGTATTCCCTCAACCCTCTCCCTCCCCAACTTTCTCTTTTAAGATTCTGAGTTTCTTCAGAAGCAACTGTTAACTTCAAAGTATTTTCTCCAAGAAAATGGAAAAAATATTAGTTTACTCTAACTTCACCCAGAGTTCTGATATTATATAAAATAATGACAACATTAATATAATTGTTTTACATTAGTCTTCTTCAGATATATTTGCCACTAATGAAAGTCTTTTTGGCCTTGACACAGCAAAACACTTATAGCAGGTGCTAACCTTAAAGTATGTGAGTAACTCCACTAAATCCAGTATAACATTTCTATCACAGTTAAGAACATTTTTACAATGAAGTTTCCACTTGATGGTTTCAGCTGACTGTTGGGCAAGCAGGACTGCGCAGACTTAACTGAAAGGAATTAGTAGCCAATTCTCCCAAACCAAACATCTCTTCTTTAACATTCATTATTATTAGGGTTTCATTTTTTCAAAGATTTAATTCATTTTTACCCTCTATTCTTTTTAATTCTTTAAAGAGGTTCTGAAATTTGAATACATTCCCATGAACAAGGGTTTTTGTCAGATAGCTTTCATGAAAAATTTATATAAACTCTAATAATATTTAAACAGGTACAGTATCCCAATATTTGATGGTGCATTTATGCTGATGGTTTATGTAAGCTTAAACAGTAACCTGTTCTTTTCTACCACACGTTCCTTTTCTTTGGCTATGTTATTCAGCTGTTTTAGGTTCCCACGAAGGGTTAATATGTGAATTCTATCTGCATATTTCATAAGCGGAATATTATTAATGTTGTCCAAATAGTGTTCCAAGCTTTCCCTTTGAATTGAAACACACTATTAATAATGAAAACAGGACTGAGAAGTTTAGAAGATATGTGAAGTCTTTACATTGCACTTGTACTGTAGTTGTTCCATTCTTTTTGTAGCAATACTGTAACAAGTATGGTGACCATAAATGAGGGAAAAAAGAAGGTAATTTGTACAAAAGTACACTTAAGCCAAGATGATCAGACTTTGATATCTAATGTTGAGCACTTACACCCACGTTTAGGGCATTAAGTATATTTCTTTGTTTTGAACTACCTGTGGCTCCTCTTGCTTATACCCAGGGTCTGTGAATTCTAGTTTTCCTGAACAACAGGAACTTTAAAACTTTAAAGGGAATATTCTAAACTAGTTTAAAACACTTTATACACAGCTGATCAAACAGTTTGTGGGGCAAGTTAGTCTCTTGTCATTCTAGACTATTTAAATACACAGAAAGAATAAGCCTGTTTTTTTTTTTTAATCATTTTGGTGTATTTTGAGTTTCTCTGTTGATAACAGAGACACTGTCAACCTTCACTGGCAGCAGGCATACATGCCATGCAACTTCCCACATACATACGTTAAAAAACTTTGCTTTGTTTTTTCATCACTCCTTGTCTCCCTATGCCAGGTAAATCCAGGGCAGAGATAAACAGTTTTATCAAGGTAGGCAGAACCAGGCTTTGATCTTTCTGAAGTCAGCAGCAACCACTCAAGATCACATTCAATCCACCAAATCCCTTTTCCTGTGCAACCTTTGTTACATATAAGGTCACATGTATTTCTCCAGGAATAGAGCTGCTGTACCACCTACTCGTAAAAACAAAGTAGTACTGAACTATCATTACACTGGTTCTGTGCTAACTGACTTTACATGGTGGTATTAATTCTATTTATTCAAAAATTGCAATCCGACACTGATACTCCTTAACAGAACAACTTCTCTTTTCAACAACTCCCCATTTTCTACAAGTAGAGAGGGACATTAACACAACACAGTACTGCAAAGAGCAGGCTGTGTTTTAGAAGCAGTACAAATGTGTTAGTGCAGCACTACCCAGGCTAATAAATTCTCTTTCAAGGAGAGCTAATTAGCCCATGTTAATCTGGTACAACCACTGTTACGTGCACATACCTTCAATGGCTTCAGATTAAAGAGGGCCCAGAGTCTGTCTTTAGTTTACTATGATATAAATAGTTGTTCTAACAGTGGTAACCAATTTTGTTTATTTTTAATGAAAAGGCCATATATCACTATGACTAATTTGCCAAAAAAAACTCAAACCACCCCCGCAAAACAGAAGATGAATTAACCAAACCTTCTCTTGAAAATGTCAATTAACACCATCAAAGAAATTACTGTTAGAACTGATAACAAATTAAGTTATTTACATGCTAGAATCAGACTCATCTCCAACTCCTTCAGAAAGGTCCTTGTTTCCCATCTTGCCACCATCACCTGATTCTTCAAGTTTGTGTTCTAACAGAAATCAAAGCACAACAACAGCTTAATAAAGACAGTCTGGGCATGAAAATGCAAAGCTCTTGTACATTTGCTGTCAAGTCAGAACATGAGGAGAATCAAAGATGACATTTTAAAAGCTTTACTGATGTGTATGTTAAAAAACTTCATGTCACACACAGGAGTAAAATTGTACACCTGCAAACCAAAACAGAAGTACATACTCTGTCTTCACTGTAGAGCTGTCACCAATGATGACACCACCAATGTGCATGCCAAAGGAAGGAGGTTATTATTAGCCAAATGCCATATAAAGTGCATGGCATGGTTCATTGACAGGTTTTGGCAGACAGTCTACTCAAGTCTTGTTAATCTTATACTCACTTATCACACTCTACACGCATCTACGTATTTTTCATTCCTCAGACTTGCTGCCATAGAGTCCATTTTTATTAAATGTATATGGGATCACCAAAAATGACAATTAAAAAAAAGCCTAAACTTTTTTTTAATTTAATGGTCAGTACTCAGCACCACACGATACACAGAAACAGTAATTTGTAATATGGTAGTTATGTTGTCTCATATAACCTATTTCAATATAATTTTGGATACAATTAGAGAAATCAGTTGCCTACCAACAGGTATCAGTTGCCATTTATGATGCCTTAGGGCATCCAACAACTTCACAGAGTTGGATCTGTGGAAGACCTATGCCTTTCTGAAGCCAGACGGGAGACTCTAAAGCACCTCAAGTGGCACTAGGTGCTAATGTACAACCAACTGAATCAAGTCCACACAGTCAAATATTAATTTTTACTGTCAGTAACTCTGAAATTAAAAAGCCTTACAGAAGTAGAAAGTATGGAGTTTACTGCTACAGAAATAATGGGTTAGATTTGGATGTTACACCTGTTACAGCGAACCTCTAGAGAAAAATCTTACTCAAATCATTGCATTTACTTGGAGTATCATCCAACCCTAGAACTGTACCATTCCCATCTACTAAATTAGTGCAAGTATTAAAGACAGCTTTCTGTAAGTTATCAAAACGATTCATAATCTTTGCCTTTGTGGTGGTCTTTCAYATTAGAGAACTGACCAGCTTTGTCTTCTTTTTCTTCCTGTCCCAGAAACAGTAAAAGAGTTGTTTTCTGCTCTTCACTACTATCACTGAACTCAGCATCTTCCATATTGATGGTTCTTTTAAAAACAATCAAGCTACCAAAGAGAAGAGTGCATGTTTTACATAAAGCAAAAGTGCTGGCTATTGTTTGAGATGCAGTAAATATTTTAATAAATGATATTACTCCATGTGAAATAACTGGATACAATCGCACACCTTTGTACTAGTCACACAACTGGAGTATCAGTTTTAATTAATCTCCAATACAGAAGAAAGGACATTTCTAAAGAATTTGTTATAATAATCAATTCTGTAATAAAACAGCTCTTCCAAGCGTGTTTTATCTACTTGGGCGACCACTTTACCCAAAAAAGGGAATGACTCAGACACTACAGACCCTTGCTTCTTATGCAGTTCTCCCTTGTTAAAGTAAATTCTTCACAAATTTTGATGCAATTTACCAGAATTCAGTAAATGCTATGTGTCATCTAGAATGACTTATTACCACATGGTTGATCGTTTCATCAAGATCTTACTCATGTAGAGACTTGTACATATGATTAATTTTATATCCAAAGCAAGGCCACTGACTCCCATATTTATGTAAATCCTTTTGCAGAACTCAGATAAACATAAACTAGAAGAGAGTATCTATTTTTCCAAGTTAAGGAACAGAAAGGTTATGCTATAGAATTTAAAGGATGGGATAGGCTTGAACAGAAGTGATAAAAGCCACTTTAAAGCCAAAACAGAATTCCTACACAGGGTTATAGCTGATTTAAAAATACACTGTTACTTAAAGGTACAAAGTTAAGACAGACAACGTGCCATGAAACAAGTTGGGCTAAGTAGGACAAAGAAAGAACGACTTCTTCAGCAGCTATTCCAGGTAAATATGGGTTCATATGCACATAGCCCACAGTCTGTACTCAGGCTCCTCAAAGGTATTTAGGCACTTGATATGCAGGCAGTCAGGTAGCTACACACCTCTGAAGATCTGGGTCCAGATCAATAGCCATTCATGCTGGAATGCATACAGCCCAGCAAGACATGGTGTCCCCTTTCCCCAGATTCCTCAGAGCTCTTCTTTATCTTAAAGCCTGAAAGTGTAGCAGCCTGTCCAAGCTGCATATTTTGATGAACAGAAAGAAGTGTATTTTCCAAAGAAACACAATTATACATGTGGAAGTGATATTAAGTGACCAACAAGGCAGTGGAAAAATTCTTAGTAGCTTTGATGAGTGCCAAACTGGAAGCTTATTTAGCAGCTACAAGGTGTTATTTCAAACAGTTTCAGAAACAGAAACCAAACAATATTTAATGGGAAATAACATGGGRAAAGAAGTTTGGAAACAATATCTACACTGCTTTATTTTACAATCAAAAACATAATAAGCAATTTTTAGATTCTGTGTAGGAATGGTAATGAAACCTTCTTTACTAACATACTCATGACCAAGAGTCACTGTCAACTCTTAGATATCTCCTTGGGGGGGAGGGGGGAAATCACACCACCGCCACCACAAAAAACCCACACTGTCAAGAAACTATTCTCTTGCCATAAAATATTTTCTTTTGCTGTACCAAAATCATCTGCAAATCAAAGCCTTTGGTTACCCAACAGACCAGAAGCTTCCTGCAACATTTATGTTACCCAGAAATCTTCTCAGATGCCATGAAGAATTTACTCCAAAAATCTTCACTCTCTGTGAGTACTGCTGTAAGAACTTTAGTACATAACATATATTGAATTTCAGCAACACACAAGAAACAGGAGCAAATGCAATAACTAACAATTTGCACTTTTACATGAATCTCTCTGATGCAGGGGTGTTAGAATTATTTACAGAGACTGCTTTTCTGCAACACTCAAGAGTCGACTGCCTTCAGTAATCAGAGAATTACAAAGTCTAAAGGCTACAGAAGCAAATCTGTTTTTAAATAGCACGTTTTCAGCTTTTAATAGTGCATTAACTGTTTCTCTAAGAGGCTGAAGTCACCACCTCATCTTGAGCAGCAGGTAAAGACCGCATCACACAATGACACCAGGTAACAAATCCAGCAAAACATTTAAACTCCAACACAAAAATAACACAAAAGTACATCAAGCTGTCAATGTAGTGGTAATAGTTGAATACCTTTTGATAAGCCACTGTCTTGTCAAGAGATGGAACACAAATTTAAATGCAATATAGCTTTGGTTAAATTAGGCCAAATCTACCATGTGGTTTTGGGCCTCCTGCAAGAAAAAATAAAAAATAAAAAATCACAAGCCAGACAGTGAAAGGCTTCCAAGCTTCACGCTATAGAACATTTATACTGCATCTGAATATTACGTTGTCAAAACATTATCATGACACTGGATTCATGTCATATCCCAGCAACATCACACACAACAAAAAGCTACAGGGCRCACTTCTACAACCGCCCTCCAACTGCTGTAAATCCGCCCCAGGGCCGGCAGTGGCACTGCGACAAAACCTCCTGCAACGGAGCACGTCTCTGGTAACAGAGGCTCAAGGGTCAGCCCAGGGGGCGAGACAAGATCGCACGCGGGGGGCACCCGAGGCGACCCGCATCGTCTCCCGTGCCCGCCTCCTCCGGCGGAGGCTCACAGCACCCTATGGTACGGTAGGGCACGGTACGGCCATCCGCGCGGAGCCGGGGCCAGCCCGCCCCACCGAAACGGTGTGATGCCGTCAGTGCGGCCACGGCACTTCCCAACCGCGGAGGCCGGGCAGCACGTCCGTGTCCCACCAGGGCAGGGCGGCGAAACGGCTGGCCGGGAAGAAGCGCGCCACTCCCGCAACCCCTCCCACCTTCCAGCACGCGGAGAAGGGATGGGTTSGGTTCGGTTCGGTTCGGYTCGGYTCGGCTCGGCTCGGCCCACGGCCCTGCCGCTGCCACCGCGGCGTCCGTTGGAGCCGCTGCCACGGCAACGGAGCGAACCACGGCTAGCGTACGGCAGGGGAGCCGGGGGCAGCAGCTCCGCGCTGCTGCTCGTCTCCTGTCCGAGGCGTGGCTCGGCAGTCCGCGGTGGGCACCGCCGAGCCTTCTGCAGCAGCTAAAGGAGCCGGTCAAGGAGTCCTGCGCTTCTCATGCGGCTCACCGTACTCCCCCCYGCCCCGTGGGGTGGTCCGTGCCGGCGTGCTCGGGAGGGCGGCGCCGCGGGGTTCCGCTGCACCATACTGTGAAGGGACAGCTGCGCTCGTACAGTGCCTCACATTGACAAAATACCAAATAAATTTATCGTGAGCAAATTCTTAGTTCTAAATTTGCGCTCTTATAAACAACCCAGAATTACAAGATGTAGGCCGGGTATTCATAAGTTTATTCAGGCCAATGAATTACAAAGATTTGAATCAGCTGAGCAGCTGATCAAGTTTTTTTTCTAGCTTGACAATTATTTTATTTTTAGTAGTGTAGGTTAAAATGTGAGCTCCTATTAAACGCCAGCTCTTTCCCTTTTTGACTGACAATTTTTATGATAAGTTTTTGTGAGCTTTTAACCCTGTTTCTATTATATGTGTGTGTATGTATATATATATATACACACACAAAATGAAGACTGATACTTTTAAAAATGCAATGGTATTAATACTTTAATTAAATTAAGGTGGATAATTACACAGAGGGGAGTACTCATGCCATCTATGTTAGGCTTCTAACACAGGTAATTTCAGTCACCTGAAATCCAAGAGAATCAGATTTTCAGAGAGGTTCTTGGTATCTTTGTCTCTCATATTGTACTATACTTACAATTTTGTTCTTTGATTCTCACATAGGCAGAATGCCCACAACAGAGAATGTGAATATTCTCATTAATATCCCTTTTATTACAAAAATTAAATAAAACTATAAGACTTAGAATCTAATGCAAAAACATGTCTGAAATGTGCATGGTCTTTTGCCTTACCAGCAAATAAAGTAGACAGTTCATTGTTGCATAACTTACACCAAAACCTATATGATTATTATACTTGCTTCTGAATTTGGACCTGCTTGTGCCTGGTATTACTGTTCTGTGGGTCTTCTAGGAACATAGGTTACGTTCTGGCTTTCTTGTCCAGTCATGTATGTATTATTTTCAGCTGTATTATTTATTCCACATATACACCTACAAGTTTTAAGCCACTTGGTGGCATTACGTTGAAAAAAAAATTTTTAGTGAATTCACACAGCTTTCTGCAATGCAGGAATGAGAGATTTGTGTTTGTAGTACACATTTTAGGATAGTGAAGAATTCAGAGTTCCAATCCAGGCGCTCTTAAATGGCTTTTCAGAAATAAGCACATACATGTCTGACAATAGGATTTCACCACTAGTGTCTAATTAAAGACTATTACAACAAAAATCATGTGTACTGATCRTGCTGCCTATTTACAATGTTTCACATTCTGAATCCTTCCTCTAGCTTCAGCATAAAGGCCAGATTTTGAGGGGCTTCCTTGTAACACTTTAATAATAGTTACAAGTATGCACAAAATCACTAAATGAAAAAGTATTTAGATGATATTTGAGTAATTTGCATAGTAAAGATAAATGACCRCATTCATAAAATGCAACTCAGCTGGAATACTGTGTTCCTCGGAGGAATGTTCTGAACCTGCATGTTTGCTACCATGCATTCATTTAAGAGAATTTACCTTTTATTTAGGTTTTCTTCCTATTCTATTCCATGTATTACCTTGACAAGTTAAGGAACAGTGCAGCTAAATTCACAGAAAAGCAGAATCTTATCCCATTATTCTTGGCACTAGGTCTAGATGGCATGCCACAGAAATTCAGTTATTCAGAGATTCAAAGTGATTCAGATACAAAAATATTGGGTCACCATTTTTTAAGCAGTGCTGTATTGAAATAAACGTTGATCTGTACACAGAAACTGAAGGCATTTTTTAAACCTGCTATTATTTACAACAATGGCCTCTTCATTGTCCTACACTTACGTTATAGGTCCTCATTCTTTCAAAATATGTGGATATTTTTAGCTCTGTACACTAAGAAATCTTGACTTTATGTCATCTGTTCATGTTGCATAAAACTAATAAAATACAGACATTTGCAGGATTAAAGCTATAAGATATAGGATTAAAATAGTCTGTGATTAACTGTATAGATCCCTCTGCAGATCTAGAATAACTATAATTGTTGTTGACTAAGAACCTGCTTGTGCTCTCACACTGCTAAAATCAGGATGCAAAAGATTACTGATAAGTAGCCATGTAGATTTCTGTAATCTTGATGCACAGACTCTATACTAATCAAGGGAAATACAGGTAAAATGTAGGACATGTTGTTTTGACATGGTAGAATTGTTCAAACAGGGTTTTTTTCCTCAAGAAAACACTGGTAAAAACACCTTGTAATAACACTGAATTGCAGTTTCTMATGATATTTTTATTCAGAGTATTTATTCAGTCCCATTTTAGAACTGTTTGGTCCACTTTCATAACAACAAAAAATAGTAATTTGTAGTCTTAGCGAAAAATAAATGTGAGTTTAATCTCTAAATTTCCTAAAATATTTACCAGCTCTTTAGTCAGAAAGACAAGCTGATCTGTAACTTTGCTATAAATCATAATCTAGTGCAATGGATTGTTACACCTGATGCAGCCAGGGACAGAGTATTCAGAGCTGATTAGAAATTGTCATTCTGTAGGAAATATTGACATAGCATTCACTCTGAACTGGAACAAAATTCTAATTACTAAACCAAGTTAATACAGAAATAGCAGAAATTTTGGTACTGAGGTTTTAGAACAACCCCCTGCCCTCTCAGTACCACTCATTTCAGAGTGCACACTATCAGTTACATCTGATTGCATGGTCTCCTAGCTGCACTACTGGTCATGATTTTATGTGAGATGAATAATTTCTGTCACTAGGGAAAGATGATCTAGATTTTTAACTCTCATATAGATGTGAGAAAAGGGAAGATATGTGCAACCCCACTGAAGTTGCTAAATTATGGTTCTTCAGACAAGGTCATATCTCCCAATTCACAATTTAAATCCATCAACTTAAAATCAGTGAATCCATTCCAGCTTTAAGCTGCAGGAGATTTACCAAAAGTCATTTGTAGATGTTACTATTCTAGATCTTGTAGGCACTGACCAAAGTCATGCATCTCTGAGGTACTGGGTAACCAACTGAGCACGTATAAATTAAAAACCTGCTATTTTCTTAGTATGGAGTTGAATTTAGAGACATTTCAGTAAAGTTGCTTTAGTACCAACTCATGATCAGTCTGAAACTTAATAGAACCGGACAATTAAGTTTGCTATATGATTACATACTGTGCTTCTTTTGGCAGTTGGTATTTCTTTTCTGAACGTTTCCAAGGTGACAGTAGCTCATGTATGGAGATTACTAGCTTTTAGGCAGAAAGAAATGCCAATAATAAAATCTTAATTTTTAGTGTGGTTCATGTCAGATTTCAAAAAAAGAAAAAAAACCCTTCTCCTTCCCTATTCTATAATACGGATCAACATTTGACTGTAAACAGTGACAAAACATTGATAAGTGTCGTATCAATGAGTCATTCCTAGAGATGTAGTAAGAACAGAATGAGAGGGGAATTTGCTATCAGAGCACTCCAAGGTGGAATGAGCAGAGACAAGCTTGGATGAGATTGCACCTTTGAGAGCAACACATCTGGAATAAGACAGTCATCTCCACTCCTGGAACTAGCCCTGASTCTGGGGCAAAGCAGTGAATTTCATCCCAAATCTATTGCACAGAGAAGAGAAAAAGAGAGCAAAGTGTCTGGCCACACTGCACGTCATGATTACCAAAAAATACATACAGAATGAGGGAGGAACTAGATGTTCTGCAGAACATTTGGAAACGGATAAAAATTAGATTTCTCACCCAAGCTTTTAAGTGAAAGGAACATTAGTATAGAGGCTATGCTGATGTTTAAGTACAGACACATTTGTTTTGGGGCCAGGGGACATTGATACAGTACAAGGAATCATTTTTGTACAACCTCTGAAATGAGCTAAATATTCCTATCATGTGATTGCAATTGATATTTCCAAACCTCATTTATAAAAATAGACATATGTGTGTAATTTATATATCTAGAGACATTTGGAGACATTGCCACAACAGAGTCTTTCACGAGCTGTTTATGTGGAACCGTGGGAGAGTGAAACTAATTATCTGTGTGGTACATTTTTGCCTCTAAAAATTTTATGTGACAATAAGCCATGCTTACTGCGCTGGCAGTAAAATCACCTGCCATTTTTAGAAAATGGTCTATTCAGAATATCAGATAATGTAGATGCAACTTTAAAATAAATTTTTTATATACTCTTGAAGTCCTGAGAAAATAAAGGACTGTGAAAACTTGTTATCTAGACAAAATTACTGAGCATAATTCTCCTAAATCCCACCTAAGTTTGTTCTCCAATAAATTACTTTTTAGTAGCAGTTACAAAAATATGGATCACTATGATCAAGAAAAAGTCACAACTGGTACATATTCCAAAGGAAAAAAGTCTTGACTGCTTTTGAAATGTGTGTTTCTGTTTTATAATTGCAGCCAAATATTATTTCAAAGCTGTGATCTTTACTTACTACTTGAGAAAGAGTAAATACTTTAAAAAATTATGATTAATATAGTATATGATTTAATAATTAATGTTATTTTACATAAACTAGGTTTACTTGTAAAACTGTCCAGAAATGGGCAGAGTTTCTCAAGTTTAGATAGCCATACATGACATACATGTTCAGATGATATGGAATACTGACTTAGGTATCTATAACACATTAGTCATTATTAGATAGCTCTGCCAGAACTACCATGGTTTTATATGTACAACAGCAATCAGAAAAGTTTGTTCCAAACTGTATGACTCCAAAATGAAAACCTAGTTATGTTGAGGCATAGTTTAATCTCATGCAGTCTCTGATGATCTGTCTATCTAAACTATAAATGCAAGGTCAGATCATAGGATGGATATTTTCGTAATAGGGAAAATACTATAGTACCTACAGCCAGAGGGAATGAGAAGAGGTACTAATTTGGTAGAGTGACAAAAAGGCTTAAGAAACATTCAGAATAACGGGTCATTTTTTAAAGAATATTTGACAGTTCTAAGCCAGTAGCTAAAGGAAAACTTAAATTATTTTCAAAAGGATTAGACAAAAAAGATTTGGGAAGTTTATTTATTTTGTTATGTTTTGATGTTTTCATTTTAATTTTTTTTAATCTCTCTCTTGAGCAATTTTAATCTGTCATTAGCTGTAAAGAGTTTGGGATATTTTTGCTAGAATTGTAGGAAATTAAATATATTGTTGATCATTATTATTTTATCCCCTCTCTTTCATTTTGCTAATAGGAATGATTAATTTTGAATGAGGTACTACATATATTAAAAGAACACTAATTTGCTAAATATGTATTTGTATGCAGAATCTGAATGACCTAGTATTTGTCCTTCCTCAAAATTATATTGATTATTTTAGGCCCATGCACATCAATGTAGTTTATTTACTTGAGAGAAATTATGCATTTATTTTAGAATTTTGTGGGAATGGATCTTAGATCAGCTCTTTTCCTAAGTACAGACACAAAGTGGTAGCTAAATCAGTCCTGTGAAAATAACATGAGAATTTGTTTAACCCAGGCAAAAAAATCTTGGCCTGTCATGGTGATGATGAAAGACAAAGGTACTCTGCATAAATACTTCTCTCATTCAGGATGGCATTATCAATCCAAATCTACAGTATAAGGCTTTGATCATTCAAGATGATTTCAGCAAGTGGTAAATATCCCTTTGCAACTCTGAGTGAATGGGACAGCAAATTTTTCCAAGGATAATCAGAGCCCTGATAATACCCCTGAATTACCAGAGTTTGTCAAAAGATTATTAGTTAAAATCCTGAAGCCAAACACATTCCTACCATAATTCCATTGAAGATTTTGTGATCAGTGACCTTACTGTTTGGGCTATAGAACTGCTGAAAAGGGAACACAATGGTAGAAGGAGAACTAAGAAAGAAAACTAGCTCAAAGAATTTAGAGATAATATGTAGATGTTACTCTTCCACTCTTTTTGCAATATCACAACTACTGTCAGCAAAGAACATTTTAATGGGATCAAAGTGAACTAAGTGCTGAAAGTGTAGCTGGAGTAGAAACACAGTTCTTTCAGTATTGATTCTTTTAGAGGAGTCCTACTGTATTTTTACTTGTTTTAATGGTCAAATTTATAGCAGCATCTATCCTTTTAGAGCATATGATGCCACAATCTTCTTATATACATCCATATATATACATATAAAACATACTTACACACACACACTCATTCTAAACATATAAATTGCCTTGGCTGATTTTTGCTGTTGTAACAGATATATCTTGAAAACATAGAACTGTGTGTCCTTTTTTTTACTAGTAAATTAGGCAACAGCTGTCTAGCCAGAAAGAAACAGTACCAAAGAATACTCAGAGCAGGTACATAGTTAACTGTAACAGCACCCTTAAGAGCAGGGAAAATATGAAAAAATGTCAATTGCAAATATCCTGAGAGATGTAAATCTGATCTATTACACAGAGAGACAAAATAATTCTGTTCCATATATCACCCTGTAATTTCCATTAAAAATCTTTTGGTTTCCTTCCTCCAACAAAAATAGCTTTCATGGAACAATACAACTACTACCGTGGAAATTTGGGTCTTTCCTCCCTAGTATGCAGGCATGACCACTGAAATTTGCAAAGAAAGAAAAAGATCACAACCCCCCTCCCCCCCCCATAATTCTTACACTCTCATGACATATGCTTCTATATATGTATGTACATTTGTGTACGCATTGTGTATAGATGCACATATATCCTCCTTCTGAATCCCACAGAGCTGTTATTCCCCCCACACACCCTCTTAGTTGCCATTTAAAATATTGGCATTAAATGATTAAAAAAATAGGAAAAGATAAATCAAACACTTTACCCCAGGTGCATCCTTTCATTTGAGTAAAGTATCTGCACATTCATTTTTGCTTTATGATACAGTCTCTTAAAAATGTAGCCTTCCCAGTGTTTTCTTTGTGGGTTGGTTTTAAAATTGTCATTCTAGATTGAACAGCACCGAAAAGTAGAGGAGAGCAGGAGAGAAGAAAAGAGCGAATATGGAGGAAAAAAACGAGTTTGACCTGTGAGTAAAGACGAAACCAAACTCCCAAATAGCCTTCTGGCCGGGTTTCCCTAYTGACCCTTCTCCAATGGGTCACGTTCCGTAAGAGCAAGCAGAGGTTGAGAGAGTTTGCAAGACATTAAAGATGCAAACGTACACGGCGTTATTGAGCGTTAACGATTTCAGCCCCGGAGAAACCATGGGATGGATTATTGTAAACGCAGTTTCACAGCTCCACGCCTGCT
Organism: Apteryx rowi; assembly: GCF_003343035.1. Lineage (NCBI taxonomy): Eukaryota > Metazoa > Chordata > Aves > Apterygiformes > Apterygidae > Apteryx > Apteryx rowi. The sequence goes on along the minus strand of NW_020450949.1, from coordinate 2,928,500 downwards.
GAAGTAACCTGAAGCGTTTCATTTTAGAAAAGCCCCTTAGAATTTGACAGAGATGAGGTAGAAGTTTATAAAACCTTGGGGTTGCCTCCTTTGTTTTTGTTCGGCCAGACTGGGATAGCTTTTAGAAAGCAAAGGGATCGCAATTTCCCCTTTTCCTGCAGCAGTGTCCCCCCCGTTTACATTCCCTCTTCCTTTCGAAAGCTGCTCGAAGACGGGCTGCAGCTGCCGTTGCCCCGGAGTTGTGCAGCCCGGAACTGTGCAGGGAGGAATAAGAGGGGGTGGGGACGGGGGGAGGTGGCAGCGTGCTTCCAACACACAACGACACCCAACTCCTGCAGTTCCCTTGTCCCTTTATCTGCCGAATAAACCTTCCGTTAATTTACTCCAAGCAGCCTCCGGACTGCCCCCACTCTATGGCTAAATCCCCTTTGCCCTTAGATCGGACTGCATCTCCATTTTTCTCCCCGTCGTTGTTATTTGCACAGGACACGTCTAGTATCTCAGGAACACTTGTAGTTTGCTTCCTCCCGCGCTCGGTGGGATCAAATCTGCAATTTCAGAGGTTATTTTCGGCAACGAGCTTTGCACTCAGGAAGATCGGCTGGAGGAGGAAGAGCGAAGCGCTTCTGAAAGCAGCAGAAGGGCATGCCAAACCGGGGCAGCAGAGCTGGCTTCTGCTTCGCTTCTGCTGCCCTTTGCGGGAGTGAGCCGGAGGAGCTCAGCTGAGGTGCCACCCCGCAGAGGAGGAGACCTGACCTACTACCTGCTCCGCATCTCTGGCTGCCTGCATGGCTCGCAGGCACTGGAGAAACTGTGGGGGTTGCCGCTGCTGAGCAACAATACATTGCTTTAAACTAAGCCTCAACTTACCACAGCAAGGATGGCAACACTACTGCAGCTTTGGAGCTGCCATGAGAACCGGGGAACCTGGGTTTTGTTTGTCACTATCTAATAAGTGGGAGTAAAATGGAATTTCTTACCTGGCTTTTTCCTACCTTGGTTCTACTGTGCACCCAACAGCACAGGTGTATCAGGTAAGAATACATCTTACAATTCTTTCTTAGAGCAGCCTTAGGACAGCTTTTCTTTACGTGTGGGTGGCATGAAAAAATGCCAGGTTTGTAGCTGTTACTCTTTTCCCTGCTCCTAGCTCCCACTCCCACTTTTGCCCGCAGATGGTCTCCATTTAAGGGCTACAACTGCCTGAGTATTCAGTAGGAAAAGGGGGTCTTGACTGAAGAGTTTCCTCCAAGGTGCCCTATCCCTTTTTTTCTAGGAGAGGATGCACTTCTGCCAACTGAGCTGCAGTGTCTTGGGTTAATCTAGGGGTATGTTTTTAACAGGATGCCTATGGAAGCCTTTTCCTGAGGGGCACTTTAAATTGGGGGTAATCACGTTTTGTAATGGCACTGCACATCCTAGGGCAGCCTCACCTCCTTTAAACAGCTCTGTAGGGGGCCTGGTTGGACAAGAAACCCTTTTATAAAACCCAGTACAACCACTGGGGTACTAACTGAACATCTTTGCCTACTGCCTTCATAGACATTATTTAAGAAAACTCCAAATGTAGACATTCCTCTGCTAATGGGTTCATTAAGTCTCCTGGACCTGAGATAACAGAAAGAAACTGGAAAAAAGCTTTTTAAAAAAAGTTAGAAGAAAGTCAACCATTTTTTAAAAATAATAAATTGTAAAGATAAATGTTTGCAATTGTCAGTCATATTTATTCAGAAGGTGTTAGCTAGGCAACCAGCAATGTTTTCTATATATTCTCTACAGATCTGGAGGCTGTATGTGGAGAAAGCTTGCCATGATTATGCAATGAAAACAGAAGGGGGAGGAAAAAAGGAACTTGGTGCATGTAAAAACATGCCTACATCATCCAGAGTAGAGATGGCTGTGGTATTAAAGAGGTCTCCCTCTTTATTTTATAGATATTGTTAATAGTTTCAGAGGGGTATTAGAAGCAAAGTGATGATTGTAGTAAGACATAATACTGCTGTTCCAGTTTTTGAAATTAATTAGTGAGATCTGATTATTTCATTGGAAAGGAAAAGGATCTTGGATTAGAGGAAGTGTCAAGACAAGTGCTCTTATTCAGGACCTGACTTAATGATTTGTCTATGACCTTGAGCCTGTTATTCAAGGCCAGATCCTGACACCTTCATGCTCTCATGTGATCCAGTATTTAATTGAAGGCAGAGAAGAAGATACTGTTTATGATCTAAAGGCATCAAGACCTGGCCCATAATTTCAATGAATCTGTTTCTTTCTCTGCACTTTGGCTAGCATTAAGTATTTTGGTTGAAAAGCACCGTTTCAGTACAAAATAAACAAAATAAATTTTAAGGAACAATCAGTCTTCTCAGCCTTTGACTTCAAGGTCTGTTTCTAAGCATAGCAACTGCCAGGATATGTGCAACCTGTAATTTGTTAGATAAATTATTTTGATGTTGGATTAACTGCCTAGTTACTTGGCCTTTTCACAGTTACACAATAGTGATGAGTTGTTGTTAGAAATATATACACCCATGGCAGAGGATTAGGAAAGACAGCTTCTAGTGTGTGAAATTCAGACTGTTCAGATCTTAGTGGTTTTCCAAAATATGCCAAAGTGTAAGACATTCAGTGTTCAAAGAAAGTTGCTGGGTTTAGTACAGTAGTTTTCCAAAGATTCAGGATTCAGCATGGCTATGGCAGATAATTTGAACATTGCTTAATCCTGTAAAAGGTGAGTAACTTTGSTTCTTTGCTTACATGTGTACTTTTGATGAGTTAATTAAACAGAAATAAAAAACATTTTACTCTTGCCTGAGAAAAATTACTCACACCTACGTGACCCTTGACTATGAAATAATTCCCTTTGTAAGAACTAAGGAAGAACATTAATTGCCTTATTCCTCTTTCTTGAGTCCTGAAATATGACATTTTTGGTAAGACATGCTTTTTATTAAACCTGTAGTTCTGTGATAATAGGCAAAATTGCCAATAGCTATGTTTCTTTATTGCTCCAATTTTGTTTTCTAAATGTAATGTGATTCATGGTTATGATGACAGAGGCGTCCAAAAATGCTCAATTTGCTGGCTGCCAGTTGCATGGATTTGTACAGACAGGTGTAAGCAAAAGCATATTCAAAAAAGGAGGAATATTTCAAAGAATTCCAAAGTCTCTGGTATGACATCAGATTTTCCAAAGATGAACTTTAAAGTTAATTACTAAAATAATGTTAAGGTTTGGCAGAGGAGAGAAATGGGGAAAATATGTAGCCTGCTTCCTCACAGCATTTTTGACTATCATTTCAGGGCGCTTAAGAGAGCTGTATTTGAAGCATTTTGTCTGTCATGTATGTTATTTGACTGCAATGAATGAGCCAAATGTATACCATATGTATAATGTATATGTATATTCCATGTATACAATTAACTGTCCTTCTGTAGGGTATCTCCCTCAGCCTTTTACTTTGAGTCATGACAATAGAGAAGCTTTAACATGTGAATATATGCAAAGAGCAATTTATTTTCTGTAGCTCAGAGAGAAGGAAATAAAGGCTTTGATGTTCATAACATTGCCATCAATTAAGCCTAATGCTTTTTCAATTACATTTCGAAATATAGAACATATTTACAGTGAGTTTCACTTAGAGTCAGGAATGGCAGATGGAAAGGATACACATGCTGCCCTGGATAATCCTGGAGCCTGACAGAGGCCAGATTGTTCACTGACCTTGCTAGATATTCCTTGTCTTTTTCCCAAGAAAAAGTTTTCTTGAGTGGCAGTGACATCTGCAACATTTTCCTCCCAAAGATTATCTTAAAGGAAAGGAAATGTACTCCATCCCAGTCCTCGGTATCAGTAAAACTGGTGTTTGCATCTTCCAAGTTAATAGATTCATACTACAGCTATGTCACTGCCCCTGAAAGAATCAGTCAGATTAACAGATTTAAGGAAGAAATGGCAGATGTAGAAAATGATTTTTCACATCTTTTCTTACTGCTATACATATTTGGGAGAAGGTTAGCAACTTCCCTGCAAGTGTGACCTAAAATCAGCATCTCAGTGGCTACTGACCTAAAGATACTGCTGAGCTTTTTGTGCTGCTGCCAGAGCTTTCTGCAATGCTGGGCAAAAATAATATTGCTAAAGTTATGTCTTGCTCAACTTCTGCAGTGCACTCATTCAAACAGAACATATAGATTGTCCCTCTCTTTGGAGAAGACCTGTTAATACAGGCTAATACTTCACTTGCCTGACAAATCTTTTAAAGATGTGCTGTCCAAGTTGATTGACACCTTTCCTCAAGATCATTCCAGATTAGTAGAATGTATTGGTTCTTCAACAGCTAGGAGAAAGATGTCAGCTTGGATAGAAAGGAGTTTGGGATATATGTACTTTTTATTCTAGAACTGATAATATAGCTCTGCAAGAGATGTGTTTCTCTGCTATGTCATTTGAGATCCATTGCTGAGTTGCTTTCCCTAACTCAACAGGTTGACACAGGTCAAGGACAGGTTTGCTAAGCTAAGAACTTCATAGTTTTCCCAGGTTTAGCAACATCAATTTCTTCTCTCCTTTGTCTAGTATGCAAGAGAACTAGCTTTTTTTTTCAGTTTAAACAACAGTAATCTGTTTTCCTCTGCTAACCTCCAGCCCTTTTGAAGTTCTCATAACGCTGAAATTCCAGATTTGGATTGATGTAAATATATTCTCTGAAATATCTGCTTGAAATGAGATGTATCTAGAGTGAGAGTGGAGATTAAGAAACATTTTCTTCAGCTTCAAGTTTGGAAAAGACTTCCAGAGTGATATTTGTACTCATGAATATGTTGCCATTCAGTCAGCTAGGCACCTCTCTCTAGCCTGGTGCAAAGTAAAGATAAGGTTTTTGATGAGCTGCTAAGCCCCTTGAATTTTACAAGTCTATAGCTTGCTTTTATAAAGTCCCTTTCTTACCAAAACAAGCTTTACAGAAGCTTACATCAGGAAATGAAGTTGGTGAATCAACTAATAATAGTTTCCTTTCTCTTCATCTTTATTGCTTGTATTATAAAAAGTTAATCCCTTCCAAAATGTGTTTTCTATGCTGGTCTTCCTTTTTTTCAGGTAAAATACATGAATAATATTTTAGGCCACATATAATCCCTACTTCTTATCAAGGATGAATGAAAATCTACAGTCATCTTTCCCATAACTCTAATGCACTGAATTTGATGTTCAAAATTCTAAAGGGATGCTCAATGGAGTTATCAAAAATTGGCTTGTAAATTTCCATGAAATTAAAGGCATACTTTCCAAAGTCATCCTTCTTGACTGAGGACTGCAATACTATCAGCTAATAGTCACACTTATATTTTCAACAGATAAAAAAAAGAACTAAAAAGATTATATGTAGAATAATATTCCTGACTTCATTGTTTCTCTTCTTCAATATTCTTCAGGGAGATAAAAGAGGGGAATGGGGGATTTCTACTGTGCTGGAGGACCTAGGCTGATTTTAGCCCTGAAGAGCTCACTTCACATGGACAAGAGAAGAACGTGGGCCCATTTACACCATACTGAATCATACACCCAAGCAGTTAGCCCCTGCTACATTATTCCTTATGACTGTACTTCTTCCCTTTACTCCATTATCCTCTATGCCAGGCTGACAAAATATAATTTGAAGAATATGGTTGTTTAAAGTGTTTACTTGCCACTTGGTAATTTAAGGGCAAAATATAGGTTCTTCATGAGAAGCCTAATATTAGCAAAATAGTGATCTTAGTGATCACTGTAAATCAAACTGTGGGTTATTCTGATTCACATATTCTCTTTGAGTGTCTGGAAGTCATGCTGTGAGCAGCATGCTAGTGTATGAGAATGATAGTAACTGAGTAAGAGTAATTTTGTTGCCCATTTCAAAAAAATTTAAAAGTGGACCAGTAATAAAAACATCAAAAAAGAAAATCTAGCCATAGAATTATTTCAGCTGTAATATTTTAATATCCTCCACAGGCATTAAGTGGATATAGTTTCACTAACTTCAACAAATTTGTTACACTGATGATTTGACCCTAAGGCTTTATTAATAATAGAAACAAGATCTTTTTTAATTGTGTCATGGATATTTAAGTAAAACTCCCTCTAGATTGTAATCTGCTGAAAATGCATAGCAAGCTGTGGCCCACAATTTTTAACCCAACACCCTCATTTTAGCTTCCTTTTAGCTCTATGTTTCTCCTTAATRCCATTACAATAGAATACTGACACAGGATAATGATATGTTATTGTCACATTCTGTAAAGGCTTTTATGAAAAATAAATGTCAAGGGAAAAGACATGATTTTATTTTTCAAAAAAGAAAAAAAAGATGAGCCTCCTAACAGTTCTTATAATGACATTACTTCTTGCATAGCAAGTGACTGATCATGAGTCAGTTATCTGGGGATGAGTTCTTGACGTACGCATGTAGTAACATCTAATGTGAAAGGGGAGCAGCAAAATTTGTTTCTACTATTTTTCTCAGGTTGAGTACTCATAAATATACACGGTATTCTGATTGTACAAAAACTTGTATCCAGCACTTTCAAAGTATTGTGTGTGCAGTAAACACAGGCTAGATCCTCCTATCCTCATAGATCAGCCTTGCAAGACGAGCCATTACAATACAGCCACCTTTGACCTGAATATTATTTTGTTTAAAAACACTGTACAGAACTTGGCTGCAATTTTAGCAGCAAGAGGTGAAAAGTACCATCTTCAAAAGAAAATGTAAGGAATTTTTAAGCAGATAGAGTATAATCATTCAAGTATACTCCAGTTATTTATTGTATTTAGGCAAAGACACAAAGTATTATTCTTTGCCTATAAAAGGGGTTCAGATATTTTACTGATCAGGAAAACCACTATATATCTATGGCTGAGACTTACAATTTACAAAGAAGTACATTTAAAAAAAAGTACTTTCAAGATAGTCCCATATTCTCTAATCTGCCCAAGTCTTAATTTCAAAAATTCTTTGTGTTCTGCATTAACTGATAGCCTTACTATTTCCAAGACTAGGGTAATAAATGTAAAAGAAAATAAATGAAAGAATTTCTGAACTGCAATGTTTGATGGTACTGCAGAAGAAAGCTAGATCTTAGTACCTGGATTTTGCTAAGTATTACAAAACCATGATTTTATTTATGTAAATATAGAGAGTTGGATGATTGAAAGACCGGGACATAAGAAACAGCAGTCTGACAGAAAGAAGTGTTTATATAGTTGATGAGAGTCAATAAAGAAATAAAAACCCCTGTCAACATGATGTAATACATCATCAATACACTTGCTTAAATCAATTATGTTATTCCAATTTATATAGCTGAGTCTTCCTTACTCAGAAGAGGTACAGGAACATGAGAAATATGTGAGATAAGTCATTTGGAGAAATATGTGAGATAGTCATTTGAGACAAATGTACAGCAATATACTTGTGGAAGGGAAACATTAGAAATGCAATTTTATATATATCCTCAGTTTTAACATTTTCCTGTGAACTAATGAAATTTCAATTTGGAGCAGTGTCCCTGTACTTTAAGGTCACTTAAGCTTTCACAACTCTGTTAATGCAATTTGTCAGTGTCTCTGCAGCTCAGAACTTACATTCATACATTGTTACCCCAGAACTCCTCCCTCATATAATTAAGTCCATACACATGGGCAAGAATATCATCACTAGGGCAATCAAAGATGACTCTTCCAGCCCACTGTGAGAAAAGGAGTTGGTTATTTGTAGTAGGATATACTGCTACTGTGGTGACAATAACTGCACATGCTGAGCTGAATGTCAGCATTGGCATATTTGGGGGAGAAAAATGTGTGCTTTATGTGGGTCAATGTCACATAAACAGTCTAAGAAAGTTATGCAAGCCCCAAATCAGAATATTTTATGGTATATTACTCTGCAGTCTTTCATCAATATTTAACAAGTTTATCTTCTGTTACTAGTGATATATATGTATGTATGTATGTATGTATGTATATATCTTAAATGCCATATTTATTGCAGGGCTCAGTGGAAGCTGCTGAAGTAGTGCTCAGACAGCTCTAATACGGTACTTGCGTTCAGATGTATGTCTCTCTCAGATCACTGGCAAGCATTCCCTTTGCAAACAGGTGTGGTAGAAATTGTCATAGTTCTTCATTTTTCTGTTTCTGTCACCTCAGTCACAGTGCTGGAGGATAGGGCAAGAGGGATTATGTGAGCAGGCATATATCTGCTTTGAATGAAGTCTGCCAGGTCAGTTTAAGCAGTTAATGAAGGCAGTTTGAGCTGGCCTTTGTTTATAAGAGATTAGGGAATATCCACATAATTCCTTGTACCAGCAGGGTTGAGGGGCTGGTATCTGCAAAGTGGTGGAAAATGGCAACAAGAAGCAGTGCAAATGTCTTCAAGGAGCATCTCTAGATCAGGAAGAAGCATCTGCATACCTACCACCCGAGAGATGGAGGTTTATCTCTGGCAGCTCTGACAGTGAGCGTGTTACCTCCCCGACAAAATCCACTGCCTGCTTGGTGGATCACTCAGGTTCCAAGAGTGACTGAAAAAGGATGTGTGCATTATGGCATCCCTCCTTCCCACAGCAAATTATGCTGTCTGCATTCCTACAAGCTCCAGAGTTGAGGACAGATGTCCAGACACCTGCACTGCCTCATGCTGGCAAGTGGAGAACAGCACGAGCAGGTGAGCTGGAGACCTCCCAGCATGATGGGCCCTATGTGCTCGAGGATTTAGGGCATCTGTGGGAAAGCAGAGAGAGCTATTCTCCCGACATTTCTAGGATCATGAAGCACACCTCGTGTTCTAGAGAATAGCCAGATCTTTCAGGTTCGCCACTATGGGCAGCTCCTCGCAATGCAGAACCATAGGCTGCTCCTTGAGGTTAGTAGGAGGTTCCTGAATTGCCAGGACCATAGACAGCCACCCCTTTGGTGCACCACCACGAAAACGACGGAGGCTTTTCAGAACAATGGACAACCTCCCCCCCGCCCTTTCCCCGGAGGTTCAGCGCCAGGATCAGCTCCCGCCGAGGCTCACAGCTATGGACAACGCCCTTAAGTTTCAGGGCCGAGGGAGGCTTCCTGCCAGTTCAGGACCGTGGGGTTGCCCCTTTCTGTGGTTCAGGCTGTTTCCTGCTGTTTCTTTCACCTTGTAAACTTTTATCTCATTTTTGACCATATCTTGTCAGTTTACAGGTGTTTGTATACCTTCTATTTTGCCTTGTTTTTCATATTTCTGAGGGCCAATGGTACTTTTCACAGTATCAAAGATGTTAAAGCCAAATTCCAGCTGTGTCATTTTTACTCTTTTGTTGTCACATTTGAAAATATACCTCCCTTCTTGATCTAAACTGTTCCACAATGATGCTAGGAGCTACCAGACAGCTGCTGTGTTCTGCTACCCAGATAGCTGCATTTTAGAATCCACCAGATGCATTGTATGCAGTATATAAAGTATCTCAGGCTCTTCTGAAATTTCTTTAAACGGAGGGAGCAATTCTTCCCATTGGCTTTCTCTCTTTTTCTTTTTATTTAGTGATTGAATGGGTGTCATATTCTTTATTTTACTTTCATGGTTGACGTTACGGGAGAGAGGTCACTAAAACATTTCAAGTCCATTCACTTTTCTGTAATACTTACTTAATTCTTTATCCTTCTTTGTCCATCTCAGAGCCTTTCACAAAACAGAGCTAATTACAAAATCTTTAGACATTTTCAAATGAGCCTGAAATTAAGTTTCCATAGATTCTCTAACAATCAAAGCACATCGATAAAATACAGTTCTTGTCACTTCACTGACAGGGAATAACAATTTTCAGGTGAGTAAAGCATGCTGAWAACATTTTGATGATTTAGACTTTTACAATTTATTGTTCTTAGTTTCACTCAATGCATAGGAAATCCCTATCATCTGTAAGATGTTCTTCAGCTACACTAACTTAGACAGAAAAAATAGTGATCTCACTTTAACAGCATTACTGGAGAGCTACAGACTTCTAAGCTTGAAATATTCCCCTGAGTTTCCAGTCTTGCTCCACTTGCTTTTTCATTCATTTGTTCATGTCAACAGGAAAATGAACACCAAGTATTTTTAAACTTTGATTTTATTTTTGCAGGGGAAAAATGCTAAAAAATTGTGTGCTTTTGGGCTTGTATCTCAGAAACAGGCCATAGTCTTGCCTGAAATAAGTTTTGATTTAAACAGAAACATCTGACCTGAACATTTGATTTAATCAGAAACATTAAGGGCTAGATGAGCAGACAGTGAGGTGGACTGAAAACTGGCTGAATGGCAGAGCTCAGAGGGTTGTGATCAGTGGTGCAAAGTCTAGTTGGAGGCCTGCAGCTAGCAGTGTATGCCAGGGGTCAATACTGGGTCGAATCCTGTTCAACTTATTCATCAGTGACCCAGATGAAGGGACAGAGTGCACCCTCGGCAAGTTTGCTGATGATACAAAACTGGGAGAAGTGGCTGAAACACCAGAGGGCTGTGCTGCCATTCAGAGAGACCTCGACAGGCTGGAGAGATGGGCAGAGAAGAACCTCATGAAGTTCAAAAAAGAGAAGTGCAGAGTCCTGCATCTAGGGAGGAATAACCCCATGCACCAGTACAGGGGCTGACCTGCTGGAAAGCAGCTCTGCAGAGAAGGACCTGGAAGTCCTGGTGGACAACAAGTTGACCATGAGCCAGCAATGTGCCCTTGTGGCCAAGACGGTCAATGGTATCCTGGGCTGCATTAAGGAGACCATCACCAGCAGGCTGAGGGAGGTGATCCTTCCCCTCTACTGAGGCCTGATGAGACTGCATCTGGAGTACTGTCTCCAGTTCTGGGCCCCCCAGTATAAGAGAGATATGGAGCTACTGGAGTGAGTCCAGCAAAGGGTCACTAACATGATTAAGGGACTACAGCACCTCTCATATGAGGAAAGTCTGAGAGAGTTGGTGTAAGAGGATAGGGCCAGATTCTTCTCAGTGGTGCCCAGTGACAGCACAAGAGGCAACAAGCATAAACTGAAACACAAGAAGTTCTGTCTGAATCTAAGGAAAAATTTATTTACTGTGAGGGTGACAGAGCACTGGAACAGGTTGCCCAGAGAAGCTGTAGAGTCTCCATCCTTGGAGATGTTCAAAAGCCATCTGGACAGGGCCCTAGGCAACCTGCTCTAGGTGACTCTGCTTGAGCAGGGTGGTTGGACTAGATGATCTACAGAGGCCTCTTCCAACCGTGATTCTGTGATCTGAAATGGTCTTCCTATCTATACACAGTATTCTTCCGCTAAATTACCAGTCCTGCTGAATTGATTATACTGTAGGTGGTCTCTGGTGTGAAAGAGGCTAACGTCTTCCATTTTCTGTTATTTTTCTTTTTCTAAAGATGGCCAAGTTTTAAAAAATACTTATTCTCTTTACCTAGAGCTATGAATGACATTGGAGATTACATAGGTTCCAACATCGAAATATCCTGGTTGCCGAACCTGGATGATTTGATGAAAGGGTATGCACGTAATTTCAGGCCTGGGATTGGAGGTGAGACTTCAAGAATTATGTTTCTGTTATTTCTGACAATCCTACTACTCTCTGACGTTTATGTGAATTTCATCCTCTACTTGATTAAAGGGTTGTGGTTATCTTGTACTTGGATACTGGAAATAATAAAGATGAACAATTTGCTTGTTGTGCCACTCGAAAATTTTTTTTACAGTACAACACAATTAGAAATGCACTCTTCCTGCCAATACACCTCTTCAACAATATCTAAACCAAAGTCATTTTGAATCACATTAAGTGATGAAAATCTCTGCATTTGCTTGAAGTCATGGTGTCTTAAACTAGACGACATGATTTCCAGCATGAATTCCATAGTTTTCAATAGTTGTGATTGTACCTCATTTCCTTTATAGCTGAAGAGAGGTGTTCTGTTGAGACTTGAGGACACACTATGTAAAAGATTGAAATTTCTTGCTCTAAGGAAGATTTTATTTGGAAAATGCAATATGCCATGGAGAACACTTTAATGAATTTACTCCATATGAAAGAATTAAGAATCTTAGATCATCTATATTATTATTACCTCACTGTGATGATATCTGTCACCCCATTCTAACATTTTTTCTCAGGTCCTCCTGTTAATGTTGCTCTTGCAATTGAAGTAGCCAGCATTGACCACATCTCAGAAGTTAACATGGTATGTTGTCAGTTAAATACCAACTTGTGAACATCTGTATTGCAATGACAGAAAGTGCAGAAGTCTAACTAAATWGAGAGATAGTTTTAAGTAGGATATGCTGTTACAAAATTAAAGAAGGAAGAGATTTCTCAACACATTTGGAGTGGAGAAATGGTCACAAGAAAATATTGCAAAGAACAAACACATTTTAAGACACAGGCAGATTCTCTTTGGGCAGATATTGGCAATTATAAGACTTTAACCATGTAAAGCCTTTGAGCTGTTTYTACTAGACTTAGCAAGGTTAGAACTGCCCTTATTAAAGGAAAACAAAATTTTAAGAAGCAACCTCCAACTTCTGCTTAAGTTCCTTTTCATCACATATATTCCTAAAAAGAYGCTGAGGGAACCATTAGTTGTGAGATGCTTCTCCTTATCATATACAGGTCTCTGAATAAAGCAACAGGGTACAACATATTACAGAAAACCAAGCAGAGGCAGGAATTAACTGCATTTCTGAAACACAATAGATTTAATTTTAAAACCAAAAATTTGGATTCCCCTCCATCCCTTTTCTTTGTTAAGATGCTTAACTTCACCTGACTTTTTTTTTCTTTAAAAAACTTTCAAAACCACAAGTACTACTTATGGACACAAATAAGCAGATTTTCTTCATCTTAGACAAATATGCAGCTCTTGCAACATGGTATATGTAACTGTCATTGAATCACATCATTTTTTGATATCTTGGGTTTATACATGGTAAAAGCACATAAAAGAAATTAAAATCCTTGGGCAACTTTATGGTTGTCTGAGTACAAAAATATTTTTGTGAACAGGAAGCAGCTATTACATTTCCAGACTAATACAGTGATTTTTCACCAAGTCCCAAGGCATTGTCATTGTGTTTGTTTAGCATCATCTGTTAATTGTGATTTCTCTTGTCATAGGAATATACCATGACAGTGTTTTTGCACCAGAGCTGGAGAGATGACCGTCTGTCTTACAACCACACCAATGAAACTTTGGGTTTAGACAGCCGGTTTGTGGACAAGCTCTGGTTGCCAGATACTTTCATAGTAAATGCCAAGTCTGCCTGGTTCCATGATGTGACTGTGGAAAACAAACTTATCAGGCTCCAGCCAGATGGAGTCATTTTATACAGCATCAGGTGAGCAAGAGAAAGTGAATCCAACTGCACTCTCTCATGTCGGTTAACTTTGTGAAAAGACTGTAAAAGTAAGCGCTCAGTTTTCCTAGGATTTTTTCCTAGAATAACCATTAATTCAAAACAAAAGAAAGTTCTCATCACTCCTGTCAGAGATCACTTTGCTTTGCAAGTATTGCACTGTCAGAAAGGTATCTTCAGCAACACCAACGTTTTCCATTGAGCAATCACTGATCACTTTTAAAACATCCTTAATGGAAGATAAGCTTATCATAACTATTTGGTCACTAGGCAAGCAGGTGCTGAATATAAAGAAAAGATTCTGTTTTCTCTTACTGTTTCCCAAGGGAACTATGAGCCCAATTTTGGCTCAACTTCCGTGTCTTTCAAAGGGAGAAAGTAGCATTTCCCCACTTTGGAAGAGTGTTCTTGTTAGAACTCAGTAACTCAATTTAAAAGTTAATTGTCTAATATTCAGAAAATTAATTAATGAGTGTGCACCTTTGAAACAGTAAGTCCAAGTTCATCCTTAAAGTATTGGTAATGATCTTGGGCACAGGGGATGGGAGGAGATTTGACTCAGAGAAAGTCTTTTTTATCATCAGAAGTAGCTGAAGCATCCTCTGACACTAGACAAGTCATCTGACCTTTCTTCAACTTCCCCCAACTTTGGGTTTCCCAGACAGTAAAGACAATAGCTCTAAGGGTTTTGAAAATATTGTTTGTTGTATTAGTATTGTTAAGGTTTCAAGGTTTTTCATTCAGTCCTTGAGTTCTGAAGGAAAATGAAAGGTTACAGAATCACAGAATAGTTAAGGTTGGAAGGGACCTTTGAAGATCATCTGATTCAACCACCTACTCAAGCAAGGTCACCTAAAGAAGGCTGCCCAGGACCATATCCAGGTCAATTTACAAAGGTCTGCCCTATCTGAATTCTACTAATTGGTGTTCATTTTGCTTGGAACAGGATTACCTCAACAGTGGCCTGTGACATGGACCTTTCCAAGTATCCAATGGATGAACAAGAATGCATGTTGGATTTGGAGAGCTGTAAGGGCTGAGTACAGTGTTCCCTATAACCTATATTCTACTTAAAGCCTTCATATATGGTACTTAGGTTGCTGGAGTGATTCTGCTTTAGTCAATGAAATGTGAGGACTGCTTAAAATTTAGAAATAAAAGGTACAAACCTCAATTCCTTGATTCTCTGTGTTGGGCATTAGACTATGCACTTTTCAAAACAAGTTCAGCTCTGACCCAGTTCAAAACTATAGGATTTAATTCAATGAGGATGAAAAACCTTCAGTCCTACTGATGATAGATGACTGGGAACTTTGTGCTTGATGTAAAACCTGGTGAAACTGTGACAGTCTTTTCACTAGTATTAAGGATGCTTGGATAAAATCCAGTGCAAATAAGCAGAGAAGACCACAGGCAAAATTTGGTGTGCTTTTTTCCTTTTTTTTCTTTATGAGAAAACAGGAAAAGGAAAGAAATCCCTGCTCCTAAAGAATGTGATAGTGACTAACTCTGGCATAGCTCCTTAGCTTGCCTAGGCATTCCTGTATCTCTTATACAGGGATCAGTTAGAAGACTATGCATAAACTGGCTTAAGTTCATTTATGCTCACAAGGGAAGGTGAAGAATAAATTTATATTTTGTCCAACCTCTATTTGATCTATGCTCAGCATGTAATTCCCATAAGCATTAATACTTTTGAATGAAATTCACCATTGACACAAGCAGGGGCCACACGATCAATAGCAATGAATTTGGCCTTTTGTGGTTTTTATATCAGGAGCAGACTAGAAATTCTGAGGGTTCCACAGATTTCAGAATAGCAGTTTCTGAACAGATGCACTGACACATTGATGCAAGATTCTCTTTTTCTTTTTTTGCACTGACTGTTTTCTAGGCAATTAACCACAATACTATTTTATCCTGTCAAAAATAGCAATCTACAGTTTTACTTATGTAATCAGCAAATGCAGAGGCAGCAGACAATGAACCAGCAATCAGTTCTCTCTCCCAGCAAGTTCTGCAGGAAGTTTTGGTGGCAGTTGATTTTTTAATTGAATTTGAGAATTTTGATTTCAGTACAATAAACATATGTAGAAATAAATCCTCTTCAAAAAAATGAATTAAAGTAGCAAATTGTCCATTAACAGAAAAACTAACAAAGACTGATTTCCTATGGATTTGCACATCATATACATCCCCTCATACATCTCCCACCCCTCCCTCATGTCCCCTGTGCACTGCATCTCTTCCTAGCAGCAATCTTCCAGCTGCCTCCCATGCCAAATTGCCATTACTAATAGGCTGAGACGCTTGGTGATTGGCAAGCTAGCTGCTGCATCTCAGAATGGATGTGGATCTGAGTTACAATGCCTTTCTCTAATTGGATGCACTAATTTGTGTTCTCCACCTACCATTTCTTACAAAACTTGTAGGAATCTAGAATCTTTGAACTTTCACCTTTCTGTCAGATTGGTTTGAAAATGTTAAGGAAGTTCAAAGGCTGTTAGGAGGAGACTGACAGAAAGATGAAGCATAGGCAACTTAACTGCATAGATGCTGCTTTCTTATTAAACTACCCAGAGCCTAGGGGAGATGTTGACAAATGTTTCCAAGAGTGGCAATTCCTATGAACAATTCAGGTATATATTTTACTTTCCTATAGCATGCATTTTTTTTTAAGTGTTGTGGGGCTTGCAAGGAGAGACACACAGTAGCCAGTAAACTGGATGCATGCTTGTTGAGGACAGTGGGGGAATCCCTGAGAAGGGAAATCTGTTTCCCCTGCACTGCCTGACAGACACAAAGACTGCCTATCTCATAAAATCAATGGGTAAAAGTGGAAATAGATTTGCATTACATAATTACACTCTGATCTGTCTTCAGTAGGATGGTGACATTAGATTTGGTAGTTATTTTCTTTTCCAGTGAATTGCAGTTTTTGAGACTCAGATCCAGGAGCAATGGAGAGGTAAGTAGCCTAGCTTGAGTGCTACAGTAAGAGTTAATCTACTTTGAGTATGTAAATGAGCTTTTTGAGAGATAACTTGAATATTTCTCATGGCACTAACGTGCTTTGTGTCATGCCACTTACTGTCAGTCCATGTGAATCAACTTGAATTTTTCTCCCTGTTGGAAAGCTATCCCTGATGTTATCCTGGCAACACTGATGTTGCCAGGATAGTGAATTATCCAGATTGAATCTCAGCATGTTTGCAATGAGACTGATGAAAATCAGTTTGGCAGAGGAATTTGAGGAGTTCCACTCTGAGCCCTCTACATATTTAATTTCCTCCCCAAACTTTGCGTTTATTCAGTTTTCTTTTTGGCAGATGGCTACTCTTCAGAGGATATCGTCTACCACTGGTCAGAAAACCAGGAGGAGATCCATGGGCTGGATAAGCTGCAGCTTGCTCAATTCACAATTACCAATTACCGGTTCACAACAGAAATGATGAACTTTAAATCTGGTAACAGAATCTGCCTTTAATTCAGAGACAGTATCTGACTTGTTCCTACATAGGAAAACCTCCCTTATCTGTAATAGAAAATCCTTTCTCTTAAGGAATTAGTTTAAAGAATCTGTTGCGTTTCTGGTACAATTTTCTTTAGCTGATACTTGCAAAAAATGCCAACCTTTGCTGAGCCTTTGGGTAGCCACTGTAGCATATTATGACAAATCTGTAGTCCTTTAGATCTACATGTTTGAAATAATACTGCATGGGGTACCTAGATATCACTTCATAGAAACACTTGAGGTATAGCTCACATCTTCTTGACCTAATTTGCAATTTGGAATGAAGAAAGGCTTCCATTAGCCCTGATTTTATGAGGCTTATGATGTAAAGTCAGATCATTCTAATTCTATCCAGCAGAAGTCAGTTGTGTGTATGCATATCACTGGGTTTATTGCAATGTTTGTAAAAGATTGGAATAATTTCTTTCCTGCTGATTTTTCATCCTCATTCATGTATTCAGATTCTCATTTATGCTGCACATCTCCTCCAAGCTCTTTTTTGAGTTTGAAATTAACTTGGCCTTTTAAAAAATCTAAATTTAGTATCTGGAGGACTTTCTACAGCAGATGATAAGACAGTACACATTTTGAAGCAATACTGTTATTCAAGAAGACTCATGATTTTATTTTCAGATCTGGCATTGATATGACCTGAGACAAGTCATTTGACCTATTCTTAGCTAACACTGCTGAGGGAAACTAGAGTACCTCATGCAGGGCTTATGAAAACTAATTGAACAACATTCAGAATAGCTTTTTGTAATCCTTGTCCAAAAGATGGTCAAGAATGCAGATCTGCATCACTATAGGAAAAGTTATTTTAAATATCAGTTTGACTGTAATTCACACAGATTTTTTCTTTGTCTGCTTCTTTTAATCAGCAGGTCAGTTTCCCAGGCTCAGTCTCCACTTCCACCTTCGGCGAAATCGAGGCGTTTACATCATTCAATCTTATGTTCCTTCTATCTTACTAGTGGCTATGTCATGGGTATCCTTCTGGATCAGTCAGTCAGCTGTGCCYGCCAGAGTGTCATTAGGTAAAACAGATAGTCTGGGGAAATAACAAGGAAGAGTATGCTGAAGTTGTAACAATGCTCTCTAAGATACCTCATTTACCATGAAGGCACATTTATGAATACTATGTCTACATCTGCAGAAGAGAGGGTGCTTTAAAAGATTTCCTTTACGTTTTAATTTCTATCATGCTATCAAAACAGCTGTCTGAGTAAAGAACAGAAAATAAACATCTAATGATGGTTAAGAGCCATAGTGAATGAAGGCATTTGTATGAAGGAATTGGTTTGAAGCAACTGGGACCATGACAAAAAGCATTTCTAGAGCTTGTGGATCTGTTTGCCTGAATAAAAGTTGCAAGTCCAGGTGAAAAGATTTTGAGGGTTTGGACCTAGAAAAAAATGAAGCATAAGATATTCAAAGCTGCCTTATTCATACAAATGCACAGTTCTTACAAGCTTTTCAAATCCCCTAGATGTTTTGAAAATTAGAAGCCATACTATTAAAGGGCTTCTACTATGAAAAGTATTCCTCAATTTCAGATTACTAAATACTTTTATAAAGGCATATTATGAAACCTAAAGAAAGTTTCTCATACAACACTGCAGGTATAACTACAGTTCTTACTATGACTACACTGATGGTCAGTGCCAGATCTTCACTTCCACGAGCATCTGCCATCAAGGCACTTGATGTTTACTTCTGGATTTGCTATGTATTTGTCTTTGCTGCACTGGTGGAATATGCATTTGCACATTTCAATGCTGACTACATGAAAAAGCAAAAGAACAAGATAAAGGCGAGAAGGCGGAGTGGAGAGGTCAGTAAGCTAAGTGCCAAGAATAGCTTTGCAAAAGCAATCGTCCTGCATTACAACCTTTTCTTCTGCGGAAGCAAATTCTTCTTGTTCTACCCCTTTTGAAAAAAAAAAAAATTCCTTGTTAATACTCTTCTCACATTAATATGACAGGCAACCAAATGCAACTGCTGATTTCCTCCTGCAACATGGTCAGCATTATACTAAAGGAAATATTCTAACATGGTTTGTTGCTGTATTTAAGGTAGGAAATGTAGAAGAGAGAGCAAATGAAAAAGAAGAGGTGCAAACAATGTCCTGAGCCAGATCTGTATGCCTTGCACTTTGAGAATACACTTAGACCCTTTGATATTTGTCTAATCCTCAATGTAAATCAAGGTACCTTGAGTTGCTCCTGCAGGGTCAGGGTAGAGCCATTATGACAATATTGCACAAGAAGGGGAAGAAAGGCCTTTTCTCAGAAAGTATTCTTTAGCGGCTGCATATATGAAGATTCTTCTAGCTCTGATACARCATCATAAAAGGCTTCTAGCACAAGTGAAAATTAGGCCTGTAGTCTTCAAGGTTATGCTATGGAGATTACATTATTTACATGTAAGTTGCATAAGATAAATTCAGATATAATTACCTTGGATATAACTTATGTTCTAAAGTAGACACGAAGCCCAGTGAAACTGAACAAAGGAGTCCTTAAATGAAATTTCTTCCTGGAACTCCAGATGGTTTTGCTGCTCTCTTCACGCACCTACATGCATGCTAGCGATGAAGCAGAGCAAATTGATTAAGGAACATTTATTCTCACACTTGACAATGTGCAGTCCAGGCCTATATATTTTAGAACTCTCTGGGACATTGGCTATTATTTATTATTATTATTACTCAGTTTTATGAAGCTGTAGCAGATATGACTGATCCACGTTCATTTTCTATCCTACCTTCATATTCTTTCAGCTTTGGCAAGAGTCTGAGAACTGCCCACTGTCTTTGACCACACAATGGGATAACTATCTCCTTCAGATCAGTCAATTATTTTCAGTGAGGAAGGCCTGAGCATGCTGTCTCAGTAGTATCTCAATAACTGAGAGCATGTAAAATTATAACCAGAATTTAGATGTGGCAGCACAGAATCTTTCACAGTTCCTTCTGCCAATGCAACTCATAAATACTGTTCAGCCCTTATAGATCTCATGCATATTTGAATGTCAGTAGCATGGCTAGCTCTGATCAAGTACACTACCTTTGCCCTATAAATTACTAATATTGTTTCTCCTCTTTCCTTTGCAGATAAATGTGAAGAATGCCATTGTTCTATTTTCCCTTTCCATAGCTGGTGTGAACCAGGAACTGGCCATTTCCAACAGGCAGCACCGAATTCCCAGAAGCCTGCCTGGATCGTATGGCACAGTAGAAATAGAAACTGGAGAGACGAAACAGCAGCATGAAATGAAACTGGATAAGAAGAGTGGTCTGAAGTCCCTCTTTAAGCCCATTGATGCTGATACCATTGATATATATGCCAGAGCCGTGTTTCCAGCAGCCTTTGCAGCAGTCAATGTTATATACTGGGTTGCTTACACAATGTAAAAAACATACAAGCAAACAAACAAACAAGGTTCTGTGAAGACCTGCAAATTGAACAATATCTACCTATTACAAAGCCCTTCCTGAAACTGTATTGGTCCATCTCTTCTCAAAGTATTTTCCAATGAGCTTGAGACATTTCTAAAGTGAAGGAACTCCTGCAATTGATTACTATTAAAAGCAGCAGAAGAAACAATTTATTACCAATTTGATTTGATATATTAATTACTGTACTCTGCCAAACAATCCCAGCTCCTTTTGTTTCTTGTCTTAGTGTAAGACAATTTGTCATATGTACATATTTGCAGCAAAAGTGCTAATCCTAAATTACCATGTTTTTCCTCCATTTTAAAGACTGGTCAGTAATGAAGGCTTATCTCTTCATACTCATATAATTTCCTTTTTTTACAGAGCAGCTGATTACTCATTTCCACACAAGAGTGATTTTCTGTATCTGGTCTTCTGTGGGATGGTCCAGGTTTAACAGTAGTGATAAAGTTGGAGTTTTTAATCATAAAAATTTCATTATCCAAGTAAAAGGGAATAAGAGGTAGGTGGAGGATTTTTTCTTAAATTATTATTTGTCTTCGATAAAGCATTTAAAACATTTCAGTGCTCTTAGTCACAGCATGAAATAAAATATACATAGAATACAAATGCAGATACGCAAATAGAATTCTACTGAATTGCTAACGACGACTGTATTACATTTCAGATCCAAGCTAAGGAAAGCTTAAACACAGCAATGTTTATTAGTTTAATAGGCCCAAAATAGACAAGTGATTCCGAAACACACAGAAAGCTCAAGCTTCCTATGTTGGAAGAGCAAAAATTTTAAAGATGCTTGATAACAAAGGAACTCTATTTTCATGAAGGACTTTAGAATTCCATCTGCTTTTTTTTTCAGTGAAAATCAGATACCTGACTACCATATGTGCCTCTGAAAATCTCCTTTTTGCATCTGGCCCTAAATAGCTGAGGGAAGTCCAAAAATGTCATACATGGCTTTAATCTACTTTAGATGCTTTGAAAATTTTTGCCATTTTTGTTCAGAGGCTGACCTAATAGATATGTTAGGCCTCTTCACTTCCATGATTTGATAATGAAATTTGTGGGTACTCACACACACTCTAGAGCGTATCACACAACTCTTGCAAAGTAATTTTGTTCTGCAAATATTTCCAGTGACCTCAGCAGATGAAAGCAGTGTCCACAACAAATAAAATTTTCATAATTCATCCACAACAAATATATTGGGATTTGGGTTCAAATAACTGAAATATCGTTAATATAGGAAACCAATATAAGAAGCTTCAAAAGGGGGGATGTTTTTTGAGGATTTTGGTGCCTGGAAAGTGAAAGGTTGTTACAAATATACAGACTGACACAAAAGAAAATATAAAGTGAGAGAGGGAGGGAAGGAGGGAGACAAAGGAAGAGGCTGAAAGTTGGAACTGGAGGGAGCATGGGGAGATGCAAGATTAAACAAAAAGGATGTAGAGAAGAGCTCTGTTGGGCTTTGAAGATGGGGTTCTTCAACTTAGTGACTAATGCTTAATAGCTGCAATTGCAGTAAGGATGAAGTAAGCATTTGATCATAGTGCACACTGATCAATGTGTGCACATTCCTCCCGCCTTACTTCCCTGTGACACGTGGTTGGACTTCACACAACCARTGCTGAAAGACAGAGCATTTTAACACAGATTTATAACTTAAAATAAATATTTTCCAATATCACTGAAGTAAAAAAATGTTCTGAAGAAAAATAAATGATCCTGAACTGAACTATTATAGAAAATATTTTCCCATCATAAATCAAGCTTAGATTCTCCTCAAAATTTAGTTTCTCTTATAATAGGAAAACTTTCTGCCAACTACATGATGGAAGGTGCAAACTGATATCAAGCTATAATTGTTCCACTAAATATTTATCAGTCTAGGCCTGGACTGAGATATCTGGATTCTGCTTCAAGCTCTTCCCACTGAACTGTTGGGGAAACTTGGTGAAGTCATTTCACTGCACTATCTGCAACACTGATATAATAACACTGGTTTCTTTCATAAATGTTTGAGTTTTACAGAAGAAAACCCCTAGAGGAGAGACAGAAATTGTTATCCTCCAAATAAGGAAGTGCATCCAAATAGTACTTACATGTTGCTATTTACTACACTTTCTGATTTAAAGTTAAAGTAAGGTATTATTCAACTTCCATCTTACCCAGGAAGCTAATGAAACTTCACATTCCTTTAATATGTGCAGGTAATCCTGGTTCTCTTCTTCCTTCTGCTTTTTCTCCTTCTATTTTATTTTTCTTAGTGGTTGTTCCTGATGTTGTCAAAATACTACATTACAGAAATACACCAATTTTTTTCTAAGTGCATTTTGGTCATAATTGCTTTCTCCCATAGGAAGTTCAATAGCCTCTGAGTTGCAACCCTTTCTGCGCTCTCCTGAATCATTCTTACTGTTTTATGTAATGATTAAGTGCAGAGTGGAAAACAGCAGAAGATGGCTTTACAATGACTTTTCCTAAACTGGTTTTTTATGATCTTGGGACAGGTCATTGACATATCTTAAATCTCCTTTCTACCTCTTCTTTTTGCTTAAAACTGAGCTGTTTCAATTTACACCTAATCTAATCCTTGCCTGGTCTCAGGAGCAAAGAAAGTGAAAAGGTAACTTTTGGATGATGACAAATTCATATCTGTCTGCCCACTGGCAAGCAAGAAAGCAGACAAGTCTGAAGCATTCTGCTCAGCACTTCAAACAGTATCACTACAACAGCACACTTGAGGAAGGTCATAGTGCCTTTTCTTCTCTGTTACATTCATGTAAATTAGAAATAATCCTTGTTTTAAAGTCAGTGGAGAACTACTGCTTTGAGAGCAGAGTCTAACCTTTTTGTACCCACTGGTTTCTCTAGCTACTAGCTTAACACATTGCTTGTTAGGGACAGGATCTGTTGCTCAGAGTGAAATTATGGGTTAAATCCAGTGGAGGAGATACTTGCAGCAAGCTCCAGTGGAGTATTTATCGTAAGAAAAGTAATCCTTGATTTGGGATTAAAGTTATTAAGGAACAGAAAACAAAGCACTGACCTAGTCCCTCTAGCGTACAATTGCTGGTTATTCACAGTAATTAGCAAGAAGAAGGCTGCAGATATTATAAAGGCAGTGTCTAATCTAATTACTTCAGCAGTAATACTTTGTAATTTTAAATCTGATATAACTCCTTACCCTGAAGCCAACTGAGTAATCACAGTGAGTTATCAGACAAAATTAGTTGCTTCTCCATCTGGGAGACAGTCACAGGCTGCATGCTCTGCTGACTTCTTCAGATTTATTCAATGAAATTTCTATAGTTCGATTGTAGGTCTTTGAGCTGCATAGCTCAGTTGCAATTGATCAAAGTAAAAGGCGGCAGCCATCTTTCCTTCCAAACCCCAAAGCACTGAATCAGCCAGGAGACATTATGCTAGGCCATCACAATGTTATAGACAGAGGCATAAATAAAGGAAAGAAAAAAAATCCTCTCAAAATATTTCAGGCAGTCAGAATGTGCACTGTGAGCATACATATGGCAATTGTGTCCATTCCAGGAATTAGGTGACTCAGAAAACACGTGTTTCAGTTACTGTTACTGCACAAGCACTTGCAGTACTATAAGACAAAACACCTCCATCTTGAAGAGTGTTCTGTGTTTCCAGAGTCAGAAATAGAAAAGACAGATGCCAGACAACCCCCCTTATGGAAGGGCTTCAGTATAGGAGCATTCTTTAGTGATTAGAATTTTGCATAAATTTGAAGGTTATGAATTTTTGGGTATGTTTTACATTTCATTTAAAAAAAATGCCAACAATAAGGGCTCTGAATGCAGATAACACTGTATTTACAACTAAACACAATACCCTAATCAACACTAATTTTACAGATCACTGAATAAAAGAGATAAACTAGGTCTGAGGTCAAATGAAGGCTATCCAAGCTTTGGATGTGCTATACTAGTGTCGAGGAGAGAAAAAAGAACCGTGTGACAGAGTAGAAGGAATTTTTTTCTGTGCTGTACCTGAAAGCATTTGTATTCCTTTCAGTGCTTTAGAATACTGCTCTACGGACTGGTGTGTCTGTGGGAAAGAGAGCGGGATATGTGTTAATGTAATCACTGTAAATGTTGAAGTGTTAATAAAATGTAGATTATACACAAGTTGTAGCTTCTATAAACTGACAAAATAGACATTCCAACTACTGAATCACAAGATAAAAGACATTATAAGGAAAATCAAAATAACCTCTGAGATTCCTTCCCATACTGAAATTTGCCTCTTCAGTGCCCAAGGACTCATAAAACCCTACTTTGGCCTTGACAACAGAAGAAAAACTACCATTCAGTATTCATGAGTACTCTGTGTGGGGCACTTGCACAGACTTCTGTATTTATGTTAAAAAAACAGCTGTTGCTGCTTTAGGAGATTAGAAAAAAATCAGAAAGTACAAGATGAAGAAGAGAAAAATACTAAACTATTTGTTTGAAAAGCAATGCCTGCACTATTAAGAGGGTAACATACATATCTAAATCTGTCCTGTTCGTTTGCAAAAAGAAAGCATTTATCCAAGTTTAAGCAAAAGCTCCCACATCAGTCCTTAACAGGTCTGCTAATCCCATAGATAATGGAGCGAAACTAGTTTTAACTCAATGAGGCTTCTACTGTTGGTACAACAAAACACTTAATAGGATTGCTCTGATTTTCAATACTCACTGTCATTAACCTAAGAAAGCACTTCACATTAGGAGGAAAATAGTACCCCTCTGAATATTTGTTTATGCAGCAGAATAGATAATAAAAAGCTCATTGAAATATTTTCATTTAAAAAAAAAACAATCTCTCCCTATGTCCTCTTTATTACAGAGACTTAAAACATTTGCAGTGGTTGAAAGCTTGTCTTATGTTACAATAATACTGAGTGCAATATATGTTACAGAACATTTATAGCTAATTCTTCTTAAAGAAGACAATACAAATTTGGCAATAAGTATGTCTTGTTGGATGGATTTGGTAGCTGGATTGCAAAGCACTGTCTCTTTCTGCCTTTGTAGGTTGTGTCTTAAATGAAATGAGTTTGAGGATCTAAACCCATTATTACATGAAGCGTTAGTGATCTGCCCTTTCCTTTTGCCAGTTTTATGTTATGGCTATTCCCTTTACAAAGTTCTGCCTGATAAAAACAAATCTGAGAAGACAGTCAAACTCTGTCTGTCAGAAAATTTGGCAACAAGAGAACTAATCAGATGTTATTGGAGTTGACAGTGCAGCAAAAAGGCTGGGTCAAAAAAATAAAATCCATATAGCTCTTACTTCTGCGATATTTGAAACCTGTCTCAATCATTCAGGATTTAGAAACAACCAAAACATAGGACTGCCTAATTCTGTTCCACCAAAGATTCCTATAACCCATTATCCAATCTCCATCCTCTAGTATAAAGCCTGCCATGGAGTTGCTGAGTGTGTGTATTTTTTATTGAGATCAGTAATGCTCAATACTTAGAAACATTATTCTTTGTGCTCTCAAGTTGCGTTAACACAGGCAGTATCACAAACCAAAGAAAAACACTTTTATATCTGTAGGTCTAACCTACACAAAAAAAGTTGCACTGATTTAACCACATTGGTTTCACAAGCTTGTTTTGTCAATACCATCATTTCGTGTCACACAGAAGAGATAAAGTGTACCCAAGCAAATGGTAGAACTTTTTTGCGTGCACAAAGATTATGAAATTTCTGTGAGGGGATTTACGAAAGAGAGTTTAATTTATCTTGTTAGAATTGTTTAGATGCTTAATTCAACTAATAATTTGGAACACTTTAAGATACTTAGGAGGAAGGTATTCAGAAAGGTAAAGAGTAACAACTATTTTTCAGGCTTTGAAATTAAGTTGTTCAAAAATAATTACACAGTAACCCTGTCATTGGTCTAGATTTCACCGGGCAAGATGAGGATTTCTGATAATGTCCTAGAGATGGCATTAAGAGACAGGGGATGTAAACAAAGATTTATAAAATGAAACTACATATACTTTATTTCCCAATTGCCTTTAGACAGTTTTTATATTCCTGTAGTAACCATAAAGCATTAATCAATTTACCTGTTGGTTAAGATGACTACTCCTACAGTGTATGCACCATGGGATCTTTTATAAACAAAATTACCATTTACTCCTTCTCTGCATTAGGATGTATTATTTAATTGAATAGAAACTTACTCAACAGTTATATTCCTTTATTTGTTGTCACAATGTACTTTATTGTAAATACTTGCCTTTTTTTTCCTTTCTTTTTTTAAGCTACTTGATGTAAGAATAAATCAAACAAAGGAATTTCAGGTCTTTCAGGACCTGAAATTCTCAAGCTCAGACTTTCATGTTAACAGCTTCAGTGGAAAGCCTGGCATTTAAAGAGCTGGTGGGGTCATACTCTTACCGTGTAACTAATAATAAATAACACAATTATCTATTACAAAAGGTCCCAACTGATATTACAGTTCCTAGCTTCCTGGGATTGATTTTCAAGATATACAGTGAGACACAGTACTTATCCCAACAGTTTAAAATCTCAACAGGCAAAGGAGCAGGAGAAAGAAATTACATATCCCTGATGTACAAGTAAAGAGGAGACACTTTAGCAAGTTGATCATATAGAGTTAATTCCAGAGTAGCTTTGAAAACTTAACCAGCTGTGAAAGGAAACCAACCTCTAGAAATATATCCCTTTCTTTAACTCTTACAATACTTCTGTCTCATTTGTTGCTCAGTTATCTCGCACTTTCTTCCACTTGAAAAGCATTTCACACTTAGAAAAAAAAAAAAGTGGAAATCTTCTTTCTCTTTGATGCTAGGACAAATTAAGCAAAACTAATTGTAAGCCCTTCATACAGGTATGAAAAATACACTCAAGTTCCTATAAAACTTTTAAGTCTTGGTGTACAAACTTTGTGGCTATACCCATTTCTTTCTCTTGCACCACACACAGGTAATCTCTTTTATGTAACAGAGAGGAAAAGAGAGCTTAAGACATTTCTCAAATTCTCCACACTCTTAAGCAGGCTTTTCTGAAAATTATAACTTTGGCCCAAACACCTTTAACATAGTCTTTGGGTAATATTAGTTACTAACAAATACAGGCTTGCATCAGTTGCTGACTGGGTAAATAATCAGAACAAGAGCAGCACTGGGAATTACCTTTGACAGCACAAACATCATAAAGCTCCCAATCTTCATGCACTGGGGTCACCAGATGGAGTGTGAAAGACATTTTTCTTTTACACAGGAATAAATAATTGGCGAGATTCAAGGGGGAGAGATGGGGAAGAGACATGGCTGGAAGTAGCAAACTAATATATAGCCATTGGGCTGTTCCAGTATTACAATTACTACAGTCTTTTAAGATTAAATAAAGATCATTTGAGTGATGACATACAGAGTAATCTGTAAAACATCTGGTGTGATATTCCATCCAGACTGTTATTCCTTTATTGCTACATTTGTTTCAGAGTCAAACAAACACAAAAGATCTACTTCTGCACATCTTAAACTTACTACACTTTTTAGATATATTTAGGATTACTCTACCCCCATCTTTCCAGCTTGTCTGTGTGTGCAACTAATACACATATGAGCTTGTATATGTAAAAGCCAGCAGGATTCTGCATATTGTTTATGAACTATGGTGCATGCAGCATTTTGAAATTGAACACGTACTTTATAAAGAAGAAACACTTAATATGTTAGCTATGATTATTTTCAGATTGCCTCCAATGGTGTTTTTGTGCATGGCTATTGAAGGGTCCATCAGGCACTTCCAGGATTTGGAGTATTTTGAACTAACAATGCCTATAATTCATTACTTTTTTTTTTTTTTTTTTCCCCAAACTGAATGTTGGCTGAAGCAATAATGAGAGTTTAGGCCAGCAAAATTAAGTCTGGTCTAGGGAAAGTAATAGAAAGAGGATCCTTGAGGAATCAAGATGAAAACTTAATCTTCAAATTTAAGTCTTTTTTGTTTAAAAATTGCTTCATTTTCTTCCATTCACTGAAATGACAGTTGCATGTCCTCAGCGGCAGAAGCATCCATTTTCTTTCTTTCAGAGTTTCTTTCACTGCTATCTTCAGAACAGGGATCCCTCCTTTCTAAAGGATTAGAATCAGGTTATGCAGCAAGAAAAGAGCTCTGTGATTTACAGTGTACTGTCTAAAGATGAAAACACATGAAAGACAGGCAGACAAAAATTGTGATGGATTCTACAGAGACAGGTTGTATAAATATCCTGGATAAATAAGTACAGAAGCATAGAGGTTTGGTTTTGTTTTTAAACATGTAGCTTGGGCTACACTTAGAATTCTGCTTTATCCTGTAGGCTAATATAATGACAACAAAAGTGGGAGTTAGCTTCTGGGTGCTTCTGTCTTATATAAAAAACATGGGTAAATGGAGGTGTTGTCTTAAAATAGTCTTGAAGCATTATTCATTTGGTCTATTTTAACATGGACTAGAAAAACACTAATATTCAATCCACCAAGCCAAATTGCAAAGAATTACCATGGTGATTTCTGATCTTATGTAAGATATACGGTTTGCTCCAGTTTATGTTAAAATATATTAATGCTTTGCCTTATAATTTTTATCCAAACTACTATGCATTTGGCTCCAAATCTGTTCCCACTGAAATCAATGATTTCACTGTCACTGACTTCAAAGGAAACAATATCTTGTTGCTTGGGAAAAAGAGAGTAAGTAAAGACAGAAAGGCTGAAGAGCAGCTTGCATGTCTGCTCATGTTGCTGGTCTGAATTGCTAAAGAAGAAATTCCAGAAATTCATTCCAGAGTGACACAGAACAGGGTGCTCGTATCTTGCATACACATGAAGATAGTAGTCTTCTCTTTCCATTTATTAGTTGTTTAGTTCTTAGTCTGAAATCACCAGTTCTAATACATACTAAATCTTTAAAACCTTAGAGAGTTGACAGATCCTAATATGTCTGAAGATTTTAAGACACTGGTTCAAGTAAAGACAGGATACCTGTCATCTTCTTTTGCTAAGATAAAAGTAGTACTGGTTGCCACATTTTTTTCAACAGCTGTCTTAAAGAACTATTTCTCATAATGATGTCTTAAATCAAGCACCTTGGAAGGGGAAAAGGGAMGGAACTTTTTTTTTTGGAGGAGGGGAAAGGCTGATCAACTTTATCTGGTACGTACAAGCACTTTGTGGATGGAGCAGTTTAAAAAGTTTTTCAGCAGAGAAAAGGTAGAAAAACATGAATCTTGCCACCCACTCATCAAGTTTAATAACTCACAACACTATATATTTCTCTTAAATTTGAAAGAACTTTGTACATAACAAGATATTCTACAAAGAGTCCACATAGAACAATGATTCTTTAACAACCTTTAACACTCCCAATAGTTTTAGACATTTAGGTAATGTTTGAAGGTCCTAGCTAAGTCACTTGCTAATTAACTGCACAACTTTGTGTTCTTTGAACTACCAGAATTAAAATAGGGAGCTTTTCTTCTCTGTTTCTTACACCTGGTGGAAAGGGAAGATTTAACTTTCATTATAGCAACAATCTTCCAAATTACAAGGATAGAGTCCTCACTTCTGCTAATTTCCTCATTTGTGAAGTAAAATGAACCATAACAAATATATAGCCTTTGATCTTTGTTTCTAAAGGGAGATATTTCTTTCAAAGGAAGGTCTTTGTAAAAACAGAGATGGTGCTATGGAGATGAGACAGATCAGCTGTCACTGATAATGAACTAAGAGCTTACTGGCATAGGATCATCAATTCATGTTATACTTCCAGACTAATAACACCTTTGCCCACTACTCCCCTTCTCTTATCTAGCAGATCTGAAGTGTTTCTCTCAGAAACTTGCAATTCTCTCACTCTTGGAAAGGATGCTAAGCAATAGCACCTTAAATATTAAACTCAGTAGTCCCAACTAGGTTCAATAGCTGACATTTTTCTCTTTAGGATGTGAGATATCTGATAATTACAGTTAATGGATCAACTTTTTAAACTAAAGTATAACTAGTCTTAAAGGTGCAGACAAAGCACTTCAGCGTGAAAATCTTAAAACAATGAGCAATCTATGAGTATGCCTGTTTTAGTCAAGTATTGATCATCTGACAGAACACTGGCAAAATTTACTTTAGATTTTCTAGTGGATTCCTGTGTGTATCATTATGTTTCCCTGAAGAATTCTCTTGGGTATTACCTTAACAGTCTGTCCCTTAGTGAGTGTAGGTATCCCATTCAATCAAGATCCTTTGAGTCTCAAATCCCAAGGTTTGAGGAAATCAGTGAAAAACAATGTTATGATCTGAGCTATGGAAAAAATAAGCATAGTCAATAACTTTTTCATTCTTCTGTGATGATTCTCAAGTATTTCTTATGGGATATCTTGTTTCAACCCATTCATCTGATTTTACAACCCCTTCTCCATTAACTGAACATTATAATATGGTAAACATCCCAGCATCCATGTTATATACATTCTTCATAAATATTTAAAGAATAGCCCTACCTATGACTTAGATTGTTTTAACAAAAGGTATAGTTCACAAGAATAGTACAGTTCTTCACTAATCCAACTACATGAACATTCATCTACCAAAATATGTTTTATTGTATTCTACTGAGCAAAAAATTGGCCAAGCTGTCTTTTATGTAATCAAAATACTCAGTACCTTTAAATCTCTATCCCTCTGTTTGTAGTCTGGATTCACAGAATCACTTTTTTGGATTTGTACTCTACAATACCAGCATATGCAAGTGGAAGCACATAGTACAAAAGAATAACATTAGGACACTCCTTTTTCCCTGCTTTTTGCAGGAGCAGTAGCTGCCAGAATAGCAATAGGTTAATATAAAGCATAGCGCTCAAATAGATCTGTGCACCAAAATGTGAAAAAAGAAATGCTAACATTATAAAGAAAGGTTGGAGCTATATGGAAAAGTTAAAATGTTTTCCATTAGACAAATGTGTCTATCAGTAGATCATAATAAGGCAAATGTACAGTGGAAATAATAGGCACTACAGCTAATATATAAAAAAATTTCATACACATGAAGCAGATGCAGTACCTGCCTTACAAAAACAAACATTACTTACAGGTTTTAGGCAGGATGAGTAAAGAAGGCAGAGAAAATTTGTTTCTGTCTCTTGGTTATGCTGAAGTCCAGCTTGAAGAGAAAATGGTTCCCTCTGACCTTTAAAAAAAAAAAAGTGTACTCTGTTAAATTTTTTTTTTTCTATCTGTTTTGTGGCTATCCGTGCCAAAATTCTAGGAGCAAATACTACATGAGAGAGATCAAATTATTTTTACTGCATTCAAACTAAATAACTTTTAAACACAGAAATTTTCTCACTTCCTCCTGACTTAGTGTATAAGGTTATATTTGACAATTGGTTCTTCTGAATGGCCCATATAGTAAAACTGCTCTGAGATATTCCAGAATATTATGCTTTTCTTGGAAGAGGTTAAAAGATATTACTTTCTCCATATGGAGCCTGGAATAAACTATTCTAATTTCCTGCTCTGGATTCAGTGGGGTATTTATGCACCTTTTTTTAATGCAGGTAGTCCTATTAAAATTAAGGTAATTACACATACACACAAACATATACACACACAGACACACACACAGACGCACACACACACAAATATGCAGGACAAATTATTGTTCGAATGAAGGTCTGAGACAAAAAGGAAAGAATATCCCTACGATACAATTTTCCTATGCATTTGCATAGGAAATGCGTTTCAAAACACTGAAGAAAAGAGCAGATTGGACCATGATAAGGAAGTGTACTCTATTCCTGTTAGAGGCACTAAAACAGCTGTACTGCCTAGGAGTTTCCAAAGCCATTAAACAGCAAATGTTTCTTGGAATTTTAAAAAGGAAAATACAGATAAAATAACTTTGCACTTTAGTGAAATCGATAGCCATTAATGCAGACCTTTGATGCTTGAAGCAGGACTCTAGATTAATGCTATCAATCCCAAATAACTTGTTTTTCCTTTAAACTAATCTTTAAAGAACAGTTCTCAGTGGCCTGTAGCATTAAAATAAAGGACTAGCACAAATAATTGTTGTATATTCAACTGTGTTTCTTTCCCAGACAGTTGCCTAGGAATATCTTGCCATCTGCTGGAAATGTGTAGATATACACATTTATATAAATACAGACTTAAAAACTGTCACAACCCTAGTAAAATTAAATAACCAAGGAGACATTAAATCCAGAAATCAACACTCTGCCTGTTCATAACTTTTAGTCAAAAAGACAATTCAGTAACATGAGGTAACATCAAACTTCTATGCTGCAGCAACTGAAATACCAACACTACATTCCTTAGCAAATCAGTTTTCATCACTGCCACTACAAATCTGTTGCACAATTGGACACTGAGGTTGAATGTGTACCTGGTCATTACATGTGTAAAGCTAGATTATCATTGTGGTCATATCTGCGTAAACTGAGAGTAAATCTACTGAAGACAAGGTGATGGGATAAGAATGCAAAACAACACAGAACCTGATGCATTTATACTAATATTTAGTATCACATTTACAGGTGGCATAAAATAAAATGGTTGACCTGTAGGACCCTCAAAATAGTAGTGTTAATAAGGATACTATCAGGTCTTCAAATTTAGGTGCAGTGGGCAGCCATATAACATCTTTCTTTTTATTAAGCTGAGGGTAGTTTTGTAGAGGATAGAAGCGCAATGCTCTGCCATCTAAAATAAAAATAACAGCATTAGTACTAAGTGACCAATTAAAAAAAATCTTTGTAAAATATACAAATAGCTTTGTATTCAGGTTTTCTTTACTTGCTGAAAGTGTATCCAATAATTTGTCAGAGYAAACTGTGCTGAGAAAAAAAAAAAACTCCAAATAAAACACAATTCTGAAGAACTACACCACCTTTCATCTCACAATCCAACATCTCAAGTATCACAGGATGTCTAACTGAGGTGACAAAGAGATCAAAGTCTAGCTTGCCCTGAAATAAAGTATGTTCATAGACACATCTTATATAGTGTTCTCCATTTTAAAGAGGAAAACTGAAACACATGAAGATTTAAGGGTCCACTTTGAAACCACATTGAGAATTCCAATTGAGATAAAATTAACAATGGAGACATTATTCATTCAGATTAAAGACCGTTAAATCAAACCAATTGCTGCATTTCCTTTGTGTCACAGAAAATGTCTAGATTGATGGGAATAAGTTTTGCTTCTTTACTCCTACTTAAACTAGTATTAAGCATTATTTATTCATATTTTGGAAGATCATAGAGACACCAAAAGGAGAATCAGGGCTATATTCGTACAAGCACACACACTCATATAACCCTCATAAAGAAATTGTAAAAGTGCTAAATGGTGTCTAAAAGAAACTCAAGGTAGGCGTGCACAAGCTAATAGCAGGAGACTAAGGATCAATCATCTCTCATTTTCAAAATACAGATTCTGACTGCTCAACTCTAAGAAGTCAAAGCCAAAATATAGCAGTTGCAACACCTTAGCCTGGTTTATTTTTCAAAGTTCAGTGGGCTAGTTACCCCAAAGAGATCCAAAGAGGTAAGCAAAAGCTGCAAGGCAAGCCTTTTGTTTGGATGGTTTGTTGGCTTGGAAAATTGAGTTAGGTATAGAAGAAAACTAAGTGGCCATTTTAATTTTTAATTTCCATGACAGGACTCTGAGTACAACTATCCCACACCTCTATCTGAAAAACAAGCAAAGCTCCTATCTCCTGTTTTACAGAGGAGACCACCGTGCTTCAGTCACAGCTGATTCACAGTTTTAAATCAACAGATCAAAGTATCATTAGAAAAAAATCACTTTATAGAAGTGAAATAATAATGACATTGGACATTTCATAGGCTTGCTCTTATGAAAGTGTGGGTAATTCAGCAACATTACTACAATGTATTCCATTGCTTTTTTTCCTCCCCTCTCAGTTTGGCTACTCAGAAGAAGTCATAATATTGCTATTTTTGTTGTTTCATTTCTTCTGTATCTATTTATTTTGACAGCAGCTTTCCTGCCTTAACAGTTCTGAATGAAGTCTTTTAGGTTTGTGTGGTATGTTCACCCTCATATGAGATTATACTTTTCTGAAAGTGAGTTTCCCCTCTTATTCAGGGCCGCTGCGAAGCTCCCCCGGTCGCAGACGCTGCTCTTTCGAGGCGCCGCCCCTCGCCTCAGCACCGCCTCCGGCCCAGCCCTGAGGCGGCCCCACACTCCCTGYCACCAGCCCGGCGCTGGATACTCCGGGGAGGCACTGCCGCTCCTCCCCCAGCTACCCAGCGCCTCCCGGCGAGCTGAAGCTAAGCGGGAGCCCGACGAGGCCACACCGGAGAGCCACGGGGCCTTTGGCAGTCCGGACGACCCACTACCTCTCTAGAGGGCTCCGAGAAGAGCAGAACCGCAGCTCCGTGCCCACACAGCGCCGTAACGGTCGCATCCGCGTCTCCTCTCGGGCCTGGGGCCTCCTCCCGCCACGGCGCTACCACATCTCCGAGCGCATAGGTGCTGCACGGGCACGGCACGACAGGGCAGCGAAACCCTCTAGGGACGAATCAGGGCAGCGGAGAGACCGCCAGAGCGCGGCCGGTCACTGTGGCGTGAGGACGACACCCCCTCTGCACCTACTCCCTTCCATCACACCTACCGCCACACCCGCGGGAGCAGTGCACCCGCCGCTCGCTTCTCCGATTGGCTGCAGGTGTTCGCCTACCTCTTCCTCTATGGCTTTTGATTGGCTGAGAAGCTCCTACTCTCCAGGTAACGGTTCCTAGCCTATGATTGGTGAGGGATATCACATGGGAATTGGCTCAGGTGAGCCGCAGCTTGCTATTGGTCGACAGGTAGAGTGGGAGGTGTTCTGTTGGTTGTGGGTGCTAGCCTTCTTAGTCGGCCATGTTCGAAGTGGTAGCGCTGGTGTCGCTGGAGCTAGGAGGAGGGGGTTCCTGAGGCAGGGAGCGGGTCGGTAGTTGAGGAGGAGCCCAGGGCTCCTTCTGCAGCGCGCTGCCGCCGTGATTCCCGGGGGACTCGCCGGCCCAGAGGACAGCGGGGAGCCGGAGTCCGACCCGAACTTCCTCGCGGGACTTTGGGCAACTTCGGGCCGGGGGAGAGGGGAGCGGAGTACCGCTGGGACGAGGCTGGAGAGGCAGGCCCGGGGGGTGGGGGGGGCGTTATCGGTTAGATTTGTGGAGGTGGCGGGAAAAGGGACCCTTGGGGACCCGGTCGCCGGGGAGGGACCTATGTTGGAGCAGCAGAGCAGGTAGGAGGAAGGGATAGCCCCAAAGGTGTCCCTTGGGCGCGGTGGGGAAGGAGRAAGAGGACAGTCCGTTCCGCCTGCCCCGACTCGGCACAGAGCGCGGCAGCAGCTAGTAGAGTGCTGGCCCGGCCCCGCGGAGCGGCCTCGTCCGGGTGAAAGCGTCCCTTGCCTCCCGCTCCCCGCGCGCGCTGTGTCCGCGGCGTTGCCGCGGGTCGCTCGCGAGCGCACCCGCCCGGGCTGCGCGTCGGCGGGCGCTGAAGGAGCCCTGGGGAGGGCAGGGAGGGGCCACGCGTGCCCTCAGATCCCAGCAGGAGAAGGACGGTAGGGAGCTCAAGTTCTGGCATCTTTCCCTGGTGCACGTGGCCCTGCTTCCCTAGACAGTGGGCTTAGGGAGGTATGTGAAAGTATTTTCGAATATGCTTGTATATGGGAGGGAGTGGAGAAAACTTCTGAATAAACAGGATGTTTGCTTGGGAGTCCAGTCCTAAAGGTGACCTAAACTGCCCTTTGGAGTTCCTCTTCTACTTTTCCTGGATAAATTTGTAATTAACATGAGTCATTAATGGTCTTCCTTGTATATACAAACTACTATGAATTGGCATTCTCTACTGTATGAAAGAAAAGAGCCAGAAGTAGTATGGATGAATAAGTAAATAATTCCTCTGAGTGTTTTTGGCCGGGAGGGAACTGCCAGATGTTTTGTTAGAAAATGTTGTCCTTTAGGAAGAAAAAAAAGCTTAAATGTTTTATACCAACTATGCAAAAAAACTGTCTCTTTTGAGTTCTGATCTTTTGTAAATTGGAATATTTATGTAATATGGGGTATTTTTAACTGATTCACTTCATTACTGTACAGGACGAGTCTTACTATGTATTTTCCTTTTGTTTTCTTGCTGTTTTATGTGTAAAGCTACTTGGGTTTACAAAATCTGACACAACCCATTTGTTCAGTAGAGCGTGTATATATTCATCTATATTCTGTTTTTCTTTCTTTCAGCTGGATTGACTGTCATCTGGAAAAGACCTGCATATATCACACCTGAAGTCTTTCACTTCAGAATTAAATGAGTTATCTATTCTGAATGATCTGATATTTCTATGTATTTACAAAATAGTCTTCGTTTAGGCTGTTGAATTTAGACCATGCCTAGCAGAATGGGCTCAAAAGTTAATTTGAACAGAGACTTCATCAGGGTGAAAACACACTATAGTGGGTAAGTCTACGTATTCTCTCCTTTGTATTGTCATACCTAATTTTGAAGCATATCGAACAGGAGTCCATAGTCTCACTTAGAGTAAAAAGGAAGCTGATGGATTTGAATGTAATGTCAAGACAAGTCTGTAAACTTCTAGGCTATTAAAATAAACATCTGCAACAGCTGCAGCACACTGAAACATTTTAAGAGAGTTGCTGTTTTATTCTTTAGTCTAAGTTGATGGGTTATTGCTTTCTGTTTTCTTACAAGTGTTTATGGTCACAGACAGATTGGTCTGTTACATCCAGATGCTGTTATTATATCTTTATAATATAGTAATACATGTATTACATTTCATCATATGCACTCATATGCACTCATGAGCTCTACATCTACAGATCACCACTGAAATTAGCAGGAGACTACTAAGTGCAGGTTTCTACTCATGTCAGTTTGTGACTGTATGCTCCTTGGACAGAATCTATAGTATTTAGTACAAGAGCCCTTTTCCAGTGGGGGTTTTTAGATATTGTTTTAATTTACAGCGGTTACTGTTTGGAAAATTATTGGAAGTGTTTTTTGTGGGTAAATTTGTGAGTCTTGAAACAACATGCTAATGTTACTGGATTTGTCTGCTTCTTAAGAAATTTTGAAGAGAATGCTTATCAGGGAATTTTCTAGGTAAATGTGGGATAAAAGAATTTTTTTATATCTCAAGTTATCAATAAATTTAGATGAGCTTATGTAAGCTGCTTGAAGACTCAGTTCTAAAAGTGTGCGGTTTTTTTCTTAAGAATCTAAATTCAAGACACAAAATATTTGTTTTTATGTAGTGAATAAATACCAAAAATAAATCCTTGAAAAGTATGTTAGTTTGTCGTTTTCTTGATAGCTTTTTTCTTCCCTTTCCTGCAACAGCTTGACTAATGCAGCATGAAGGGCAGTGAGATATTGATGTTAACGCAATTTCTTCAGTTATCCTCTCAGTGCTTATTTATGCAGCTCTGCTTTAAGACAGTGAAAAGAAAGTCATGGTCTTCATGACTACAGCCAGTTGCCAGTGGAGTCATGAAAAGTCTTATTATTTCAACATGTAATTTGTCTTTTAAGGGGAGGGTGTAGGAGCTTGTCTTCCTCTAAAGCATCAGATGTCTATTTATTTATTTACAAACAAAATACTGAGTATGGTAGGTCAGCACTTCAAAATTGCATAGGAAATCTGGTTGATGGTAAGGCTGGGGAATACCCTGTTCATGGTCACACTTAAGGCTGTTGTGTGTCTGGGATTACTTGGACCTGATTTTTGCAGGCGAGAAATACTGCTTGCTTTGAATGTGAACTTTTTTTTAAGATTGGTCTGCGTAGGTTCTTCTATTTGGTAGCTGAAATATCCACATGTCCTAGATGTCTCTACTGCATATGTGCAGTAAGCCTAATGCTTTCTGGTAGCATTGAATTTGAGTATGTGTTTGTATGGGGGCTTTATACATGTATAGTAAATCTGATAGAGATTGGAGATACTGTTCTTCCTGTACCTTCATTAGACAGCGTGAGCTTATTTCCTTCCTCCCTGGAAATTCTGGACAGGAGTACTGAATGATAGACCTGAAGTTGGGAAGGAATTTTCTCTTAGAATAGCAGTGTCTTTAGTGACTTTGGGGGTTTCTTGTCAGACTAGAATTTGGATGTCTA
This sequence comes from Apteryx rowi, assembly GCF_003343035.1. NCBI lineage: Eukaryota > Metazoa > Chordata > Aves > Apterygiformes > Apterygidae > Apteryx > Apteryx rowi. Next base: position 2,889,953 of record NW_020450949.1, on the reverse strand, counting down.
CTGAATAATATTTCACCTAATTGATTTGCTGCCACTGTGAGGACCTTGTGAATTAATCTTATTTTGGTCTCTCCTGTCTTCACCTGAGGCATAAATTTAAATCTTTTTAGGAGTTAATATTTGGCCTAAGTAAATCCTTGGTCTTGATTTGAATTCTTTAGATTAAATTTACTAGCACATAAATTCATAGTAAGTGACCTAAGTCATCCTTTCTGATTTTGTCCTGCTGAACAAATAAATGTTGATACTGTAGTTGAGGTTTTTAATAGTGTGGTGTAGGAAAGTGGTATTTGTAGTGTAACTGTGAAAATATCTACCAAATTTTCTTAAAAATAAAGAGCTTCCCTGTTAAGTATAAACTTATTTCCCAAGTCAGTGCCAAATAGTTTGAGTCCTGAGTTTAGAATTCTAGAGCAAATGCCAGTATTGGTTTTTGTCTCTTTTCCTTAAAGCCAAAAATGGGCCAGCCCTAGTGTGCCAGTGTCAGTAATCTGATGAGCACCAGTTTTATCACAAGAAACTTTAAATATTTCAGTTTGGAAGGAAGGGAAGAATTAGTATGAAAATACATCCAGTGCAGTGGCTAAGGAAGTAATACCTATATGAATCTCTTCTTATGACTCTCATTTTTGATGCATTAGCAGAATTGGATAATAGCATCTTGAAAGATGGGTATTCTCATGTATAAGGGTAAGCTTTTACTTTTGTTGGCTTCTGTTCCTATCTATGCTTCTGACTCTTTCCTGATGCCTAGTCATTTGACTTTTATGTCTTGATTTTACCATCTATAAATTGAAAGTCCAGTAAAAATTTGTTAATTTGCAGTTCATTTACCTACAGGGTGAATTTTCATTAAAAAAAAAAAAATCTCATAGTAAAAATATAGATATGCTTTTAGTGATAGGAATTCATGTCAAAACTGGTGTCTTGACAAAATACTGAGAATTTGCTATCCATTTATGAAAGTAAATAGGCACAACACTCTGGTTCATTTTTACTGCTGTTTTATTACTGCTGCTCAGTAATTTCTGAAATGTGATAATTAGTAGAGATTGCACAAATCAATGGGGGTTTGTTACATTATTAATCATCTGCACCAGGGTGCTGTTTGAGATATTTAATAGATGCTTGTAAACTGCTGTATGAACTTTGGTTGAAAGGTTTGCACCATATATGTAACATTACTTGTGATTATTTCTGCTCAGTAGTTTAATCCTACACCTGTTAATCATGTCATACACAGGCTTAGGTTGAAAAGAACATACATACATAATACTTCTTGTGTGATGCATTTGAGATGCATGGATATGCATGCTTCTCTGAAGCAACAATAGGAGAGCTGCCTCAGCTGTATGAGGGAAGGTACTATAAACACAAGTAGAAATTAGCATAAACAGTTTGGGATAGCTTGCTGGCACAGTGGAGCTATAAAGAGAAGGGTGTGTGTCTCTATAAAATATACCTGCTCCGAAGTGGAGGAGGTAGTAACATTTGTTTCATTATTAGAATTCACAACAAAGAATGTAATCACTGTGAATGTTAATTAGAATAAAACATTGTAGTAGTGTCTCCTGCAATACTATATTCAGTAATTTCCAGTAGCTGTGCAGACTTTCTTCTTTGTTATTCATTTTTAGTGATCTCCCTATGATGTTCACTTGCTGAATGCCATTCTCACTTGAAGAGCAGCAAATCATCTCTTAAGTTAGAAAGCAGGGGTTCTGTTATCACTGCATTTTGTCTTTGTTTTATTGCTTGAATTCAAGCGTCCATGTGAGTAAGAGCTGACTTTGTCATTATACATTGTATAATTGATTATGTCAATGTCTCCATGTGAGTACTACCTCATCTTTAAACAAGTTTGACAAACTGCAGGAAATGGTTAATGTTGAACAACTTTAGAATTAGGATCAAGCTCATTCAGGTACCTGCTAAACAATTTAAAATGCCAGGTGACAGTACGATACATCTTTTTGAAATCCCAATTAAAAATATAAGCATGAGGAAGTTGTAAAATACACGAATGCTGAGTCTGTTTCCAGGGAGTCCTAGGATCTTAGGTATTCCTGTTTCTGGGTGTGACAGAGTTCCTAACATACCATAAAAAAGTGCATAAGTAGATTGCAGAAGAAAGTAAACTTGTGTAACGCTCACTTTATTTTTGGTTACTTAGTTTGTCTGGTTTGTATGTGATCACTTGAAATTGCTTCATTTAAATATTGCATTGATGCAATATTTTTTCCTGTGTATTGCCTTTAATTGGTAAAGAATCCCACAAGACACATGCTTTTGTCATTGGATGCTAAAACTGCACACTAACAAGTAATATGAAAAACTAATGATCAGAAAGTTATATGTATGGGCAGTTATATTAAGGGAATTACTTGCATACCTAGATTAAATAGATCTGCTTTTAGAACCATGAATGATGTTCAGTTATCTGTGACCTGATTGGCTAATGTGGCTACAGGCATTAAGATTAAATATTGTTAATCTCAAAAGAATATGGATATAATCAAGACAATGATTTGAATAAATCTCATTTATATTTGCATCTGTAATGGGTGCTGCTTGGACAAAATGACACAGCTGAAATAAATTAATGACCTTCCAATTAGCATACATGTAGAAGGCAGTGCCATCTTTTATCACAATTTTAATAATTTAATGCTGATTAATATTACTATCAACTTCAGTTGGAGTTTGTGTATAGCAGAACAGTGTCTTACTGTGTAGTTTCACATTTTGAATACTATTTAAATACCCATGAAAGCATGATTACTGGCCTAAAGAAATTGACAAGAGTTACCACAGCTCTACAGATACTTCATTTTTCTTAGTAGCTTGTGGTGGCAGTGCATTAAATGAGCTGCTATTGTCAGTGACTGTGTCTTGGTGCAAGGCACTGCACCAGACATCAAAAACTATATTGAGAACTAGTTTTGTCTCTTACTTCTGTAGGTGCATAGAATGTCAAATGCAGAAATGCATAGAAATGCCTTTTTCACTTGGGCAGGGGAGAGGAGGCTGTTCTTAGACTCTGACTCACCTGACAACTCTCAGTTCTAAAACAATACAGCTTTACAGGTTGCATGTTTCTTTTCCACTGGTATTAGGAAGAATTAGTTTATTATGCTACTGTTCTTAAACAACTTAACAAATTGTAAATTTAAAGGTTCACTTGAAAAGGTAGTAGTTAATTGAATTTGAAATGTAAAGCAACCTTTTAAAGAAGTCTACTGAAACTTTGCTTACTGTAATTCTCTGCCAAAGTAGAGTGTAAAATTATTTATGTATTTCACTTAAAACATAAGTTACAGAATGCAAGATCCTCAATTCAGTGTATTACCTTTCCTGGAGAGGTCTTCACATCTTAGATACTTTTTAGTTTTGTTGTTGAATTTAGTAAATCTATCTTAAATACTTCAGGGTTTTGAGTTCTGGGTGAAAAACACAAGTAAGCAAAATAGGTAAGATGTTTTCTAAAATGACTTGTTATCCAAGGTGAAAATAGGTGAACGAATCCAATCTTATTGGGTAACTTCTGATACATTTACTGTATTGAGCTAAGAGAGGAAAGAATTGCGTATGCCAATAGCCGTTAACTGGGAAATACAGTTTTGCAATTATCCGCAGACTACTTAAGTACATCTCCCTTTTTCTTTTTGTTTAATCAATTAGTTTCCTTGAGTCTTTTCCTGGAAATATTTAGAAAATGGGAAAAAATCTAGTTTGTATCTTCAGATTTTGTTTAGCATATCTTTTCTTCTTAAAAAAACCTCCTTCATTCTGTTTTGACAGTTTTATGTGACTTTTCATTGTATCAAGAGTTATTCTCCCAAATGCCTGAGCATGACTTATATTAAGCAGAATTAAAAATTGGGTTCATAGTCTTAAAACACTTGAAATGTAGAATACAGAAGAATGCAGAATTTGGTTAAGGTTTTATCTGTTACTGAATTTTGTTGCAATATATCTTTTGAGAATTCACCCACTTGGAGCTTCCTCTTTAATGATCTAGCAGGTGTGAGGAAAAACTTAATTCTTATAGGATTTTACAGTAATCATGAGATTTCTTCCATAAGGTGATAAAATAAAATCCCAGGATTCAATTTAATTGTTATAAAATCATGGTGTGTYGGTTTTTTTTTTTGTTTTGTTTTACACTATTTTGGACACTGGCATTTATATTAAAGGAACTGGACTCACTGATGGGAAGAAGTAAATTTAAACAAAACACAAATCATTAATACAGTTAATGCCTCTGCTTAAGTATTTTAAAAAGTAAGTTAAATACTGTGAGTTGTAATCCCATTGGCTTCTGGCCGTTTACTTTAGCCAGTTCTGTAAGTATGCTTTTGCATCTTAGAGTCTGTGGATGGAATTGCTGGAATATGCTGGCTAAAGCATGCATTTTCTCATAAGTTTGACTTCTTATTTATTTATTTTAAATCTCTTGCAGGGACATCCTGATAACTAACTTGGATGCATCAATGAGCTATGATGAACTCTGTAMTGAAGTGCGTGAGATGTGTATTCTGCAACAGGAACAACCAATTACCCTCAAGTGGATTGATGATGAAGGTACTGTAGATATGTGAAATGTTATGTAGTAACTCTTATTTTTGTACATTTTGGTATGAAGAGGGACACTGAGGAAACTTGTATAAAACAGGTTTCATATTGTTAAGTCATTTTTGATTTGTAAATACCAGGGGACGTGACCCTGTTCTATAAAGCAAGGAGCTTTGAGTAAATAAAACTCTGGATATCAAGGTTGTACTGTACTTGAATTTACTTTATCCTTTTAAATAAAGAACTCTTTCAATGTGTAATTATCTGCTGTTCTATTTAACTAGAGTGACCAAAGGAGCATCTGGTGAGAAAAAATTTGGCAGACTTGCTGTTTCTGTTAACTCAGTGATTAACTTGTATTTTCTTCTTATTTCCTTCTTTAATTGTTAAAATTAGAGGAATAAAGTTTTTGTTGGAAAAATGCAGATGTAGAGTAGAGGGAGTAAATTGTAGCTGTGCTCTGGTAATTGAGACTCGTAAGGTTCTTAGGGAGGAAAAAATGTTTTTCAAGAGGACTCTGACCAAGATCTCTTGGTAGGAACATGGATATGTCTTGAGCTAATCATGCAATGATTTATGGTTTAGATAATTACTGTAAAGAGTTTTAAACATGGGTACTGTATACTACTTTTTTGCCTCCTTGTTTTCCTGGAGTTGGGTTAAGAGGATGGTTTCTGGTTAGTATCTGAAGCCTGGTGTTGATTTTAATTTCTGCTTTTCCATCTACCCCATGTAGTTTTGGGGAAAGCTTTCAGTCACTCAAAGTTTGTCTGGCTGCCTGTGCCTAAAACAGGYCTGAGTGTACTGCTTGACCACGCAAAGGTTCTTCAATGTTTGTCTCTGAAGTGACAAAATCCCACACAATTATCAGAAATTTGAGTTGGTTGATTTTGCAGCACAATTCATTTTCTCTTTCATATTGCATTATTGCAGTATTTCTAGATTGTCTAGAGATTATCACGGGTTATTAAAACTGTATCTCTGTCTACCAGAGGTGCTCTTGCAGTATGATGTTAAACATATTTTCACTTAAATATTAGAACTTATCTCTTGGAAAGGTCTTGTTCTGACATACAGCTCTTCAGTAGTGTGTGTGTCCTGTCTTAGCTTCCACTTCTCCCAAGAAGTTTTTTCAGTGCTTTTTCTGTGGCACCAACACATTAGGTCAATGAGTTTTCAACAGAACATCACCCAGCTTACTCGCTTTTGTCATTGTCTGGTGTCAGACTGTCAAATCAAATTGAAAGTCCATTCTGTTAGCTGAGAAGAACCGTCCTTAGTCTGTCTTTTCAGAGCTTCAGAGAAATGGAATCCTTTAAATTTTTTCCTTAAAGGCTAACATCATTACTACAGATAGTAACATTTGGAAGAYTAAAAACTGTCTAATAATGACCTCAGAGAAGTATATGTCAAGGTTTGTGGTTCTTTGTGTTGATTTGGGGGGGGGGGGAGTTTTATCAGAGATTTTAAGTTTAGAAAGAAAAAGTGTTCTGAAATAGGTAAAGATCAGTGTTCTGAAATAGGTAAAGATCAGTGTTCTGAAATAGGTAAAGATCAGTGTTCTGAAATAGGTAAAGAT